>NC_057796.1:133950344-134204096 GCF_018294505.1 Triticum aestivum
CTGGTGCCCATCTTCTGGTATATAAGTCATTTTGACCTAGAAAAAATAAGGAGAGGCCTTTCGGGATAGAGCGTCGCCGTTTCGAGGTGGAACTTGGGCAGGAGCACTATTGCCCTCCGGCGGAGCGATTCCGCTAGGCGAACATCCCTCCCGGAGGGGGAAATCATCGTCATCATTGCTACCTCTTGAGAATGCGTTGGTTTTCCCTTGAAGAGGAAAGGGTGATGTAGAAAAGTAGCGTAAGTACTTCCCTCAGTTTTTGAGAACCAAGGCATCAATATAGTACGAGACTACATGCAAATCGCCTAGTACCTGCACAAACAATCAAGAACCTTGCAACCAACGCGATAAAGGGGTTGTCAATCCCTTCACGGCCACTTGCAAAAGTGAGATCTAATAAAGATAATAAGATAAATATTTTTGGTATTTTTGTTGTATAGATTGAAAAGTAAAGATTGGAAAATAAATAGTAAACTAGAATTATAGATTGGAAACTTATATGATGTAAAGTAGACCCAGGGGCCATAGGTTTCACTAGTGGCTTCTCTCATGATAGCATATATTACAGTGGGTGAACAAATTACTGCCGAGCAATGGATAGAAAAGCGCATAGTTATGAGAATATCTAGGCATGATCATGAACATAGGCATCACGTCCATGTCAAGTAGACCGAAACGATTCTGCATCTACTACTATTACTCCACACATCGACCACTATCCAGCATGCATCTAGAGTATTAAGTTCATAAGAACAGAGTAACGCATTAGGCAAGATGACATGAATACATGATGTAGATGGATAAACTCAAGCAATATGATATAAAACCCATCTTTTTATCCTCGATGGCAACAATACAATACGTGTCGGTTCCCTTTCTATCAATGGGATCGAGCACCGCAAGATTGAACCCAAAGCTAAGCACTTCTCCCATTGCAAGAAAGATCAATCTAGTAGGCCAAACTAAACCGATAATTCGAAGAGACTTGCAAAGATATCAAATCATGCATATAAGAATTCATAGAAGAATCAAATATTGTTCATAGATAATCTTGATCATAAACCCACAATTCATCGGATCTCGGCAAACACACCACAAAAAGTATTACATCGAATAGATCTCCAAGAACATCAAGGAGAACTTTGTCTTGAGAACCAAAGATAGAGAAGAAGCCATCGAGCTAATAACTATGGACCCAAAGGTCTGTGGTAAACTACTCACACATCATCGGAGAGGCTATGGTGTTGATGTAGAAGACCTTCACGATCAAATCCCCCTCCGGCAGATCGCCGGAAAAGGCCCCGAGATTGGATCTCACGGGTATAGAAGGTTGCGGCGGTGGAAAAGTGGTTTCGTGGCTCCCCTGGATGTTTTCAGGGTATAAGAGTATATATATGCGAAATAAGTAGGTCGGTGGAGCTACGATGGGCCCACGAGGGTGGGGGCGCGCCCTCCTGCCTCGTGGCCACCTCGTTGCGTCTCTGACTTCCACTCCAAGTCTCCTGGATTGCTTTTGTTCCAATAAAGATCCTCGCGAAGGTTTCGTTCCGTTTGGATTCCGTTTGATATTCCTTTTCTGCGAAACACTGAAATACGCAAAAAACAGCAACTGGCACTGGGCCTTCGGTTAATAGGTTAGTCCCAAAAAATAATATAAAATAGCATATTAAAGCCCATTAAACATCCAAAACGAATAATATAATAGCATGGAACAATCAAAAATTATAGATACGTTGGAGACGTATCAGCATCCCCAAGCTTAATTCCTGCTCCTCCTCGAGTAGGTAAACGATAAAAACAGAATTTTTGATGTGGAATGCTGCCTAACATAATTTTCAATGAAATATTCTTTATTGTGGCATGAATGTTCACATGCGAAAGATTCAAGACAAAATTTTAATATTGACATAAAAATAATAATACTTCAAGCATACTAACTAAGCAATTATGTCTTCTCAAAATAACATAGCCAAAGAAAGCTCATCCCTACAAAATCATATAGTTTGGCCATGCTCCATCTTCGTCACACAAAATGCTCTCATCATGCACAACCCTGATGACAAGCCAAGCAATTGTTTCATACTTTAGTATTCTCAAACCTTTTCAACTTCCACGCAATACATGAGCGCGAGCCATGGACATAGCACTATGGGTGGAATAGGATATGATGATGGAGGTTGTGTGGGGAAGACAAAAAGGGAGAAAGTCTCACATCGACGCAGCTAATCAATGCGCTATGGAGATGTCCATCAATTGATGTCAATGCAAGGAGTAGGGATTGCCATGCAACGGATGCACTAGAGCTATAAATGTATGAAAGCTCAACAAAAGAAACTAAGTGGGTGTGCATCCAACTTGCTTGCTAACGAAGACCTAGGGCATTTGAGGAAGCCCATTGTTGGAATATACAAGAAAGTTCTATAATGAAAAATTCCCACTAGTATATGAAAGTGAAAAAAATAAGAGACTCTCTATCATGAAGATCATGGTGCTACTTTGAAGCACAAGTGTGGAAAAAGGATAGTAGCATTGTCCCTTCTCTCTTTTTCTCTCTTTTTTTGGGCCTTCTCTTTTTTTGGCCTTTCTCTTTTTTTTGGCCTTTCCATTTTTTTGGCCTTTCTCCTTTTTTTATTTACTCACACGGGACAATGCTCTAATAATGATGATCATCACACTTCTATTTATTTACAACTCAAGGATTACAACTCAATACTAGAACAAAATACGACTCTATATGAGTGCCTCCGGCGGTGTACCGGCATGGGTAATGAATCAAGAGTGACATGTATGAAAAATTATGCATGGTGGCCTTGCCACAAATACGATGTCAACTAGATGATCATGCAAGGCAATATGACAATAATGAAGCGTGTCATAATAAATGGAATGGTGGAAAGTTGCATGGCAATATATCTCGGAATGGCTATGGAAATGCCATAATAGGTAGGTATGGTGGCTGTTTTGAGGAAGATATAAGGAGGCTTATGTGTGATAGAGGGTATCATATCATGGGGTTTGGTTGCACCGGCGAAGTTTGCACCAACTCTCGAGGTGAGAAAGGGCAATGCATGGTACCGAAGAGGCTAGAATGGAAGGGTGAGAGTGCGTATAATCCATGGACTCAATATTAGTCATAAAGAACTCTCATACTTATTGCAAAAATCTACAAGTCATCAAAACCAAGCACTACGCGCATGCTCCTAGGGGGATAGATTGGTAGGAAAAGAGCAACGCTCGTCCCTGACCGCCACTCATAAGGAAAGCAATCAAAGAAACACCTCATGCTTCAAATTTGTCACACAACGGTTACCATACGTGCATGCTACGGGACTTGCAAACTTCAACACAAGTATTTCTCAAATTCACAATTACTCAACTAGCATGACTCTAATATTACCATCTTCATATCTCAAAACAATCATCAAGTATCAAACTTCTCATAGTGTTCAATGCACTCTATATGGAAGTTTTTATTATACCCATCTTGGATGCATACCATATTAGGACCAATTTTATAGTCAAAGCAAATTACCATGCTGTTCTAAAAGACTCTCAAAATAATATAAGTGAAGCATGAGAGATTGAATGATTTCTATAAAATAAAACCACCACCGTGCTCTAAAAGGTATAAGTGAAGCACTAGAGCAAAATTAACTAGCTCAAAAGATATAAGTGAAGCACATAGAGTATTCCAATAAATTCCAATTCATGTATGTATCTCCCGAAAGGTGTGCACAGAAAGGATGATTGTGGTAAACTAAAAATCAAAGACACAAATCATACAAGACGCTCCAAGCAAAACACATATCATGTGGTGAATAAAAATATAGCCTCAAGTAAAGTTACCGATAGACGAAGACGAAAGAGGGGATGCCTTCCGGGGCATCCCCAAGATTAGGCTTTTGGTTGTCCTTGAATTTTACCTTGGGGTGCCTTGGGCATCCCCAAGCTTAGGCTCTTTCCACTCCTTATTCCAAAATCCATCAAATCTTTACCCAAAAACTTGAAAACTTCACAACACAAAACTTAAACAGAAAATCTCATGAGCTCCGTTAGTATAAAAAAACAAATCACCACTTTAAGGTACTGTAATGAACTCATTCTTTATTTATATTGGTGTTAAACCTACTGTATTCCAACTTCTCTATGGTTCATACCCCCCGATACTAGCCATAGATTCATCAAAATAAGCAAACAACACACGAAAAACAGAATCTGTCAAAAACAGAATAGTCTGTAGTAATCTGTATCAAACGTATACTTCTGTAACTCCAAAAATTCTGAAATAAATTGTTGGACGTGAGGAATTTATCTATTAATCATATGCAAAAATAATCAACCTAAAATCACTCTCCAGTAAACAATGGCAGCTAATCTCGTGAGCGCTAAAGTTTCTGTTTTTTACAGCAAGATCGCAAAGACTTCACCCAAGTCTTCTCAAAGGTTCTACTTGGCACAAACACTAATTAAAACATAAAACCACATCTAAACAGAGGCTATATGAAATATTTATTACTAAACAGGAACAAAAAGCAAGGAACAAAAATAAAATTGGGTTGCCTCCCAACAAGCGCTATCGTTTAACGCCCCTAGCTAGGCATAAGAATAATAATAGATCTAGGTATTGTCATCTTTGGTATGCAATCCATAAGTGGCTCTCATAATAGATTCATAAGGTAATTTAATTTTCTTTATAGGAAAGTGTTCCATGCCTTTCCTTAATGGAAATTGGAATCTAATATTTCCTTCTTTTATATCAATAATTGCACCAATCGTTCTAAGGAAAGGTCTACCAAGAATAATAGGACATGTAGGATTGCAATCTATATCAAGAACAATGAAATCTACGGGCACATAATTCCTATTTGCAACAATAAGAACATCATTAATCCTTCCCATAGGTTTCTTAATGGTGGAATCCGCAAGGTGCAAATTTAAAGAACAATCATCAAATTCACGGAAACCTAACACATCACACAAAGTTTTTGGAATCGTGGAAGCACTAGCACCCAAATCACATAAACCATAGAATTCATGATCTTTAATATTAATTTTAATATTAGGTTCTCACTCCTCATAAAGTTTTCTATGAATAGAAACTTCTAATTCAAGCTTTTCTTCATAAGATTGCATTAAAGTATCAATGATATGTTTAGTAAAAGCTTTGTTTTGATCATAAGCATGAGGAGAATTTAACACGGATTGTAACAAGGAAATAAAATCTATCAAAGAGCAATTATCATAATTAAATTCCTTGAAATCCAAAATAGTGGCATTGCTATGTAAAGTTTTGACCTCTTCAATCCCACTTTTACCAATTTTTGCATCAAGATTTAAAAACACCGAATCATTGGGACGCCTTTTAACTAAAGTTGACTCATCTCCAGTCCCATCTTTATCAAGATTCATATTGGAAAAAAAGATTTAATAGAAGACACATCAATCACTTTTAGATCTTCATCATTATTATCATGAAAACTAGAAGAACACGCTTTCACAAAGCAATCTTTTTAGCACGCATCCTAGCGGTTCTTTCTTTGCACTCATCAATGGAAATTCTCATGGCTTTGAGAGACTCATTGATATCATTCTTAGGTGGAATAGATCTAAGTTTCAAAGAATCAACATCAAGAGAAATTATATCCACGTTCCTAGTCAACTCATCAATCTTAGGCAATTTTTCTTCAAGCAAAGCATTGAAATTCTTTTGCGAATTCATAAATTCTTTAACACTAGTCTCAAAATCAGAGGGCATCTTATAAAAATTTCCATAAGAGTTGTTGTAGGAATTACCATAATTATTAGAGGAATAACTAGGGAACGACAATTAAAGTTTCCTCTATACGCGTTATTACCAAAGTTGTTCCTACCAACAAAATTCACATCCATAGATTCATTATTATTCTCAATCAAAGTGGACAAAGGCATATCATTAGGATCAGAAGAAACACTCTTATTAGCAAACAATTTCATAAGTTCATCCATCTTTCCACTCAAAACATTAATCTCTTCTATCGCATGAACCTTTTTACTAGTGCATCTTTCGGTATGCCATTGAGAATAATTAACCATAATATTATCTAGGAGTTTAGTAGCTTATCCTAAAGTGATTTCCATAAAAGTAGCTCCCGCGACCGAATCTAAAAGATTTCTAGAAGCAAAATCCAATCCGGCATAAATTTTTTGTATAATCATCCATAGATTCAAACCATGTATTGGGCAATTACGTATCATTAATTTCATCCTCTCCCAAGCTTGTGCAACATGCTCATGATCAAGTTGCTTAAAATTCATAATATCGTTTCTAAGAGAGATGATCTTAGTGGGAGGAAAATACTTAGAGATAAAAGCATCCTTGCACTTATTCCATGAATCAATACTATTCTTAGGCAAAGAAGAGAACCAAGTTTTAGCACGGTCTCTAAGCGAAAACAGAAATAGTTTCAATTTAACAATATCATTGTCCATATCTGTCTTCTTTTGCATATCGCACAAATCAACAAAGTTGTTTAGATGGGTAGCGGCATCTTCACTAGGAAGGCCAGAAAATTGATCTTCATGACAAGATTCAACAAAGCAGCATTAATTTCACAAGATTCAGCATCGGTAATAGGAGCAATCGGAGTGCTAATAAAATCATTGTTGTTGGAATTGGAAAAGTCACACAATTTAGTATTGTCTTGAGCCATCGTGACAAACAATCAATCCAACACACAAGAAGCAAGCGAAAAAGAGGCGAACGAAAAAGGGCGAATAAAACGGCAAAGGTGAAGTGGGGGAGAGGAAAACGAGAGGCAAATGGCAAATAATGTAATGCGAGGGATAAGAGTTTGTGATGGGTACTTGGTATGTCTTGACTTGAGCGTAGATCTCCCCGACAACGGCGCCAGAAATCCTTCTTGCTACCTCTTGAGCATGCGTTGGTTTTCCCTTGAAGAGCAAAGGGTGATGCAGCAAAGTAGCGTAAGTATTTCCCTCAGTTTTTGAGAACCAAGGTATCAATCCAGTAGGAGACTACACGCAAATTGCCTAGTACATGCACAAACAATCAAGAACCTTGCAACCAACGTGATAAAGGGGTTGTCAATCCCTTCATGGCCACACGCAAAAGTGAGATCCAATAAAGATAATAAGATAAATATTTTTGGTTTTCTGTTGTATAGATTGAAAAGTAAAGATTGCAAAATAAATAGTAAACTAGAATTATATATCGGAAACTTATATGATGTAAAGTAGACCCGGGGGCCATAGGTTTCACTAGTGGCTTCTCTCATGATAGCATATATTACGGAGGGTGAACAAGTTACTGCCGAGCAATTGATAGAAAAGCGCATAGTTATGAGAATATCTAGGCATGATCATGCACATATGCATCATGTCCGTGTCAAGTAGACCGAAACGATTCTGCATCTACTACTATTACTTCACACGTCGACCGCTATCCAGCATGCATCTAGAGTATTAAGTTCATAAGTACAGAGTAACGCATTAGGCAAGATGACATGATGTAGAGGGATAAACCCAAGCAATATGATATAAACCCATCTTTTTATCCTTGATGGCAACAATACAATATGTGTCGGTTCCCTTTCTGTCACTGGGATCGAGCACCGCAAGATTGAACCCAAAGTTAAGCACTTCTCCCATTGCAAGAAAGATCAATCTAGTAGGCCAAACTAAACCAATAATTCGAAGAGACTTGCAAATATATCAAATCATGCATATAAGAATTCAGAGAAGAATCAAATATTGTTCATAGATAATCTTGATCATAAACCCACAATTCATCGGATCTCGGCAAACACACCGCAAAAAGTATTACATCGAATAGATATCCAAGAACATCGAGGAGAACTTTGTATTGAGAACCAAAGAGAGAGAAGAAGCCATCTAGCTAATAATTATGGACCTGAAGGTTTGTGGTAAACTACTCACACATCATCGGAGAGGCTATGGTGTTGATGTAGAAGCCCTCCGTGATCGAATCCCCCTCCGGCAGATCACCGGAAAAGGCCCCAAGATGGGATCTCACGGTATAAATCCCAAATTTTCAATTTGGATGTTATACGTAGGTCATCATATGCATATCATATTTTATTTGCATTTTGTCAGTGATCCTAGAAATCCTAAGCAACTCAAGGACCCACGGAGAGAGTTGGGGATTTCATTTATTTTCATATTTGAATTTTCTCAAATTTGAAAACAGGATCATTTTGATTTTAAATATTTTTCTCTTCGAAATATTTCCGATATTAAAATAAATGAGTGGAGATAAAATGAATTTTCCAAAATAAGAGAGGAATATTGGAGGAAAAGTGTTAAAATCAAATAAATATTTTATTTGGAATTTTATTGCTATTTTATTTGAATTAGAAAAATATGCATTTTTCAAAATTGCATTTTTAGGCCAGAAAAATGTTCACTTTGTTCTAAATATTTTATTTAGACAGCGAAAATTGTTTTTGCCATTTTTTAAAAAAATTCTATTTTATAGGATTTTTGTTTTTCGGTGGAATTTATTTAAAAGAAATCCTGGACCGACTGGGCCGAAACCCAGCCGGCCCACTCCCGCGCGCCGCCGCCTTCCCCGCCGCCGTGCCGCGCACGGACGCCGAGGGGGAGTCCGAGCCGGACTCCGCCCCGGGTCGGCACCCTTCCCAAGCCAAGCGCCGCCCCGCCCCGTTATAAGCTTGCCGCCCCGCCGCCTCACCTCCCCGCCCCGAGCCGCAGCCACCGCCGCCGAGCCGCGCCGCGGCACCCCGCCGCCTCGCCGTTGCCCGCACCGCCGCCGAATCTCTTCGTCGCGCCGCTGCCGGTCTTGTTCAAAGAATCGGTAAAAACCGCCGCCGTCGCCCAGTTTTTTTGGTTTTTCGTTTGGATCGGTTGGATCGGCTTTTTTCGGTTCCGCTAATTAGCGAATTTTTGCCCGAACGCATCTGTTCGCGAACGCGTTCGTTCGTTCGTCTCTGATAACGAAGGTTCGTTCGTTAGTCTTTTTCTTTTTATTTTATTTTCGGCCAGGGACCTATTCGCGATAATTTTTATCGCGGATTAGCCCCTGATCTTAAATCCCTCGCAACTTTTTAACCATTCGTCCAAATCCAGTGAAACCAACGTGAAAATCTTTGTCTCGAACCCCTCTTTCTAGTTAATCAACTTGAACATGATTTTGACAATTTAATAGTTGTTTCAAGTAGATTTGAATTCGAACTTCTTTTGATCGTAGTTTGAGTTTCGTAGCTCCGATTTGATTGGTTCTTTTTGCAAATCTAAGCACTTCAGTTGAACTTTCAGTTTGGACTTTCTCATCTGAGTTTTACCCTTGCATCTATGCTTGAGTGCTTATGTATGCTATTGTTTGTTTGCGATAGAATTTCCGGAGTGCGAAGCATGCTACTACGAGTCTCTAGGGTTTGCAGATCGTCAGCAGGGCAAGTAACATTTGATCATACTTTTCATACCCAGTTTTTATGCATTAATTTCAACCCTCAAATATTTCATGAGTAGGTCTGATAACATGTGGGTATTGGGAAGTAGTTGATGAGGTAGATCCTATTGTCCTTTATTTAAACCATGGGAGTTACTACGTTATGCTTATACTGCTATGCTATGCTCGTAGACGTGGTTTGGTTTGAGAGATTCATAACAGTTGTGAGTATTATTGAGCTAAGGGTTTATTTAAGGTGACTACTTTAACACACATCTGGGTGGATTGTTGGTGGGCACCTGGGGAATCCAGTGTTGTCCAAGGAGATCCCGGGGTACCCGTGTGATCATCCTATGGTTCGCCACTCAGGCTCAAAAGGATCATAAGATCATTCATGCTAGAAACTTCCGTGTGCAGCCACAAGCCATTATGGGCTCTGGCATAGTTGAGTAAGTTGTGGGAATCTTTTCCATGATGGGCTAGCAGATGTAGGGGGTTGTAGGTGTACCGGCCTATCTATCGGATAAGGGGACCTCTTCGGAAAGACTGTGTCTCGGTCATCCGTTTCTCAAACACCATGCAGTGCGAGAAATACAACGGAGGAGATCGAGTATTGTGGGGAAAAGTGCGCAAACCTCTGCAGAGTGTACAAACTAATCATGATTAGCCGTGTCCCCGGTTATGGACATCTTGAGTATCTGGTTCTTGAATTATTGATGTGATCTCAACACTCTAAATTAATTTTGTTGGGTTGTTAATTACTATTTAATTGGGATTGAGATGGGGTTTCCATTCTCAATGTTTATCAACCAACTTTGTAGTTAAATAAAATTATATTCCTTTGCAGTAGGGAAAATTTGGCTTTTCGCAAAAAAACATGATAACCATAGAGCCTCCACCAGCCATATATGCATGTAGTGTTAGCATTTACCTTGTTCATTGCTCTACAGTGTTATTTTGCCAGCATATTCCATGTGCTGGCCCGTTTTGGGCTGCAACATATTATGTTGCAGACTTTTCAGACGAAGAGTAAGGTGTGCTAGGTCGTTGCCGTGCACTCAGCTATGCCGATGGAGTTGATGGACTCATTTACCTTTGATGCTTCCGCAGTTATCTTATGTAGATGGCCTTAAGCCATATTATTGTAATAAGTTCTCTTTTGAGACATTCGATGTAATAAGTGTGTGGTTGCACTCTGTTATAAATCCTTCAAGTACTGTGTGTGTCAGCATTACCAATCCAGGGATGACACTTACGCACAGAGATTTGACCGTTTGAGGACGGATCGCTACAAGATTGTATCAGAGCACACGCTGACTATAGGACGCGACCACTAAGATAAGCCATAGGTCACTCTTCTCTATTCATCTCTGACTCCTCTCCATTTTCCACTCTATAGATGGCGGACCCAAGGAACAAGTTTGCTCAACCGGATGAAGATACGCCCTTTGGACGACACTTGAAGGAAGTCACTAGGTACCTGAACATCGGAATACCAAGATTCACCGGGACCTACATGAAGGAAATATGCCCTAGAGGCAATAATAAAGTTATTATTTATTTCCTTATATCATGATAAATGTTTATTATTCATGCTAGAATTGTATTAACTGGAAACATAATACATGTGTGAATACATAGACAAACAGAGTGTCACTAGTATGCCTCTACTTGACTAGCTCGTTGATCAAAGATGGTTATGTTTCCTAGCCATAGACATGAGTTGTCATTTGATTAACGGGATCACATCATTAGGAGAATGATGTGATTGACTTGACCCATTCCGTTAGCTTAGCACTCGATCGTTTAGTATGTTGCTATTGCTTTCTTCATGACTTATACATGTTCCTATGACTATGAGATTATGCAACTCCCATTTACCGGAGGAACACTTTGTGTGCTACCAAACGTCACAACGTAACTGGGTGATTATAAAGGTGCTCTACAGGTGTCTCCAAAGGTACTTGTTGGGTTGGCGTATTTCGAGATTAGGATTTGTCACTCCGATTGTCGGAGAGGTATCTCTGGGCCCACTCAGTAATACACATCACTATAAGCCTTGCAAGCATTGTGACTAATGAGTTAGTTGCGGGATGATGTATTACGGAACGAGTAAAGAGACTTGCCGGTAACGAGATTGAACTAGGTATCGAGATACCGACGATCGAATCTCGGGCAAGTAACATACCGATGACAAAGGGAACAACGTATGTTATTATGCGGTCTGGCCGATAAAGATCTTCGTAGAATATGTGGGAACCAATATGAGCATCCAGGTTCCGCTATTGGTTATTGAGCGGAGAGGTGTCTCGGTCATGTCTACATAGTTCTCGAACCCGTAGGGTCCGCACGCTTAACGTTACGATGACAGTTATATTATGAGTTTATATGTTCTGATGTACCGAAGGTTGTTCGGAGTCCCGGATGTGATCACGGACATGACGAGGAGTCTCGAAATGGTTGAGACATAAAGATTGATATATTGGAAGCCTATGTTTGGACATCGGAAGTGTTCCGGGTGAAATCGGGATTTTTCCGGAGTACCGGGAGGTTACTGGAACCCCCCGGTAACTTAATGGGCCTTATTGGGCCTAGGTGGAAGAGAGGAGAGGAGGCCAGGGCAGGGCCGCGCGCCCCTCCCCTCAGTCCGAATAGGACAAGGAGAGGGGGCCGGCGGCCTCCCCCTTGCTCCTTTATATACGGGGGCAGGGGGCACCTCTCTACACACAATTGATCAACGATCTTTTATATTACACCTCGATAATATCGTAGCGGTGCTTAGGCGAAGCCCTGCGTCGGTAGAACATCATCATCGTCACCATGCCGTCGTGCTGACGAAACTCTCCCTCAACACTCGGCTGGATCGGAGTTCGAGGGACTTCATCGAGCTGAACGTGTGCTGAACTGGGAGGTGCCGTGCATTCGATACTTGATCGGTTGGATCGTGAAGATGTACGACTACATCAACCGCGTTGTGTTAAACGCTTCCGCTATCGGTCTACGAGGGTACGTGGACAACACTCTCCCCTCTCGTTGCTATGCATCACCATGATCTTGCGTGTGCGTAGGAAATTTTTGAAATTACTACGTTCCCCAATAGTGGCATCCGAGCCTGGTTTTATGCGTTGATGTTATATGCACGAGTAGAACACAAGTGAGTTGTGGGCGATATAAGTCATACTGCTTACCAGCATGTCATACTTTGGTTCGGCGGTATTCTGAGATGAAGCGGCCCGGACCGACATTACGCGTACGCTTAAGCGAGACTGGTTTCACCGTTGCGAGCACTCGTTGCTTAAAGGTGACTGGCGGGTGTCTGTCTCTCTCACTTTAGTTGAACCGAGTGTGGCTACGCCCGGTCCTTGCGAAGGTTAAAACAGCACCAACTTGACAAACTATCGTTGTGGTTTTGATGCGTAGGTAAGAGCGGTTCTTGCTAAGCCCATAGCAGCCACGTAAAACTTGCAACAACAAAGTAGAGGACGTCTAACTTGTTTTTGCAGGGCATGTTGTGATGTGATATGGTCAAGACATGATGCTATATTTTATTGTATGAGATGATCATGTTTTGTAACCGAGTTATCGGCAACTGGCAGGAGCCATATGGTTGTCGCTTTATTGTATGCAATGCAATCGCCATGTAATTGTTTTACTTTATCACTAAGCGGTAGCGATAGTCGTAAAAGCAATAGTTGGCGAGACGACAACGATACTACGATGGAGATCAAGGTGTCGCGCCGGTGACGATGGTGGTCATGACGGTGCTTCGGAGATGGAGATCACAAGCACAAGATGATGATGGCCATATCATATCACTTATATTGATTGCATGTGATGTTTATCTTTTATGCATCTTATCTTGCTTTGATTGATGGTAGCATTATAAGATGATCTCTCACTAAAATTTCAAGATAAAAGTGTTCTCCCTGAGTATGCACCGTTGCGAAAGTTCTTCGTGCTGAGACACCACGTGATGATCGGGTGTGATAGGCTCTACGTTCAAATACAACGGGTGCAAAACAGTTGCACACGCGGAATACTCAGGTTAAACTTGACGAGCCTAGCATATGCAGATATGGCCTCGGAACACGGAGACCGAAAGGTCGAGCGTGAATCATATAGTAGATATGATCAACATCGTGATGTTCACCATTGAAGCTACTCCATCTCACGTGATGATCGGACATGGTTTAGTTGATTTGGATCACGTAATCACTTAGATGATTAGAGGGATGTCTATCTAAGTGGGAATTCTTAAGTAATATGATTAATAGAACTTAAATTTATCATGAACTTAGTACCTGATAGTATCTTGCTTGTCTATTTTAATTGTAGATAAATGGCCCGTGCTGTTGTTCCGTTGAATTTTAATGCGTTCCTTGAGAAAGTAAAGTTGAAAGATGATGGTAGCAATTACACGGACTGGGTCCGTAACTTGAGGATTATCCTCATTGCTGCACAGAAGAATTACGTCCTGGAAGCACCGCTGGGTGCCAGGCCTCCTGCAAGAGCAACACCAGAAGTTATGAACGTCTGGCAGAGCAAAGCTGATGACTACTCGATAGTTCAGTGTGCCATGCTTTACGGCTTAGAACCGGGTCTTCAACGACGTTTTGAACGTCATGGAGCATATGAGATGTTCCAGGAGTTGAAGTTAATATTTCAAGCAAATGCCCGGATTGAGAGATATGAAGTCTCCAATAAGTTCTACAGCTGCAAGATGGAAGAGAGTAGTTCTGTCAGTGAGCATATACTCAAAATGTCTGGGTATAATAATCACTTGATTCAACTGGGAGTTAATCTTCCGGATGATAGCGTCATTGACAGAATTCTCCAATCACTGCCACCAAGCTACAAGAGCTTCGTGATGAACTATAACATGCAAGGGATGAATAAGACAATTCCCGAGCTCTTCGCAATGCTAAAGGCAGCGGAGGTAGAAATCAAAAAGGAGCATCAAGTGTTGATGGTCAATAAGACCACTAGTTTCAAGAAAAAGGGCAAAGGGAAGAAGAAGGGGAACTTCAAGCAGAACAGCAAGCAAGTTGCTGTTCAGGAGAAGAAACCCAAGTCTGGACCTAAGCCTGAAACTGAGTGCTTCTACTGCAAGCAGACTGGTCATTGGAAGCGGAACTGCCCCAAGTATTTCGCGGATAAGAAGGATGGCAAGGTTAACAAAGGTATGTGATATACATGTTATTGATGTGTACCTTACTAATGCTCGCAGTAGCACCTGGGTATTTCATACTGGTTCTGTTGCTAATATTTGCAACTCGAAACAGGGGCTACGGATTAAGCGAAGATTGGCTAAGGACGAGGTGACGATGCGCGTGGGAAATGGTTCCAAAGTCGATGTGATCGCGGTCGGCATGCTACCTCTACATCTACCTTCGGGATTAGTTTTAGACCTAAATAATTGTTATTTGGTGCCAGCGTTAAGCATGAACATTATATCTGGATCTTGTTTAATGCGAGATGGTTATTCATTTAAATCAGAGAATAATGGTTGTTCTATTTATATGAATAATATCTTTTATGGTCATGCACCCTTGAAGAGTGGTCTATTTTTATTAAATCTCGATAGTAGTGACACACATATTCATAATGTCAAAGCCAAAAGATGCAGAGTTGATAATGATAGTGCAACTTATTTGTGGCACTACTGTTTAGGTCATATCGGTGTAAAGCGCATGAAGAAACTCCATAATGATGGACTTTCGGAATCACTTGATTATGAATCACTTGGTACTTGCGAACCGTGTCTCATGGGCAAGATGACTAAAACACCGTTCTCCGGAACTATGGAGAGAGCAACTGATTTGTTGGAAATCATACATACAGATGTATGTGGTCCGATGAATATTGAGGCTCGTGGCGGATATCGTTATTTTCTCACCTTCACAGATGATTTGAGCAGATATGGGTATATCTACTCAATGAAACATAAGTCTGAAACATTTGAAAAGTTAAAAGAATTTCAGAGCGAAGTTGAAAATCATCGTAACAAGAAAATAAAGTTTCTACGATCAGATTGTGGAGGAGAATATTTGAGTTACGAGTTTGGCCTACATTTGATACAATGTGGAATAGTTTCGCAACTCACGCCACCCGGAACACCACAACGTAATGGTGTGTCCGAACATCGTAATCGTACTTTACTAGATATGGTGCGATCTATGATGTCTCTTACTGATTTACCGCTATCGTTTTGGGGTTATGCTTTAGAGACGGCTGCATTCACTCTAAATAGGACACCATCGAAATCTGTTGAGATGACGCCTTATGTACTATGGTTTGGCAAGAAACCAAAGTTTTCGTATCTTAAAGTTTGGGGTTGCGATGCTTATGTGAGGAAACTTCAACCTGATAAGCTCAAACCTAAATCGGAGAAATGTGTCTTCATAGGATACCCAAAGGAGACTGTTGGGTACACCTTCTATCACAGATCCGAAGGCAAGACATTCGTTGCTAAGAATGGATCCTTTCTAGAGAAGGAGTTTCTCTCAAAAGAAGTGAGTGGGAGGAAAGTAGAACTTGATGAGGTAACTATACCTGCTCCCTTATTGGAAAGTAGATCATCACAGAAATCAGTTTCTGCGACACCTACACCAATTAGTGAGGAAGTTAATGATACTGATCATGAAACTTCAGATCAAGTTATTACTGAACCTCGTAGGCCAACCAGATTAAGATCCGCACCAGAGTGGTACGGTAATCCTGTTCTGGAGGTTATGTTGCTAGATCATGACGAACCTACGAACTATGAAGAAGCGATGGTGAGCCCAGATTCCGCAAAATGGCTTGAGGCCATGAAATCCGAGATGGGATCCATGTATGAGAACAAAGTATGGACTTTGGTTGACTTGCCCGATGATCGGCAAGCCATTGAAAATAAATGGATCTTCAAGAAGAAGACTGACGCTGACGGTAATGTTACTGTCTATAAAGCTCGACTTGTTGCGAAAGGTTTTCGACAAGTTCAAGGGATTGACTACGATGATACCTTCTCACCCGTAGCGATGCTTAAGTCTGTCCGAATCATGTTAGCAATTGCCGCATTTTATGATTATGAAATTTGGCAAATGGATGTCAAAACTGCATTCCTGAATGGATTTCTGGAAGAAGAGTTGTATATGATGCAACCGGAAGGTTTTGTCGATCCAAAGGGAGCTAACAAAGTGTGCAAGCTCCAGCGATCCATTTATGGACTGGTGCAAGCCTCTCGAAGTTGGAATAAACGCTTTGATAGTGTGATCAAAGCATTTGGTTTTATACAGACTTTTGGAGAAGCATGTATTTACAAGAAAGTGAGTGGGAGCTCAGTAGCATTTCTGATATTATATGTGGATGACATATTGCTAATTGGAAATGATATAGAATTTCTGGGTAGCATAAAGGGATACTTGAATAAGAGTTTTTCAATGAAAGACCTCGGTGAAGCTGCATATATATTTGGCATCAAGATCTATAGAGATAGATCAAGACGCTTAATTGGACTTTCACAAAGCACATACCTTGACAAAGTTTTGAAGAAGTTCAAAATGGATCAAGCAAAGAAAGGGTTCTTGCCTGTACTACAAGGTGTGAGATTGAGTAAGACTCAATGCCCGACCACTGCAGAAGATAGAGAGAAGATGAAAGATGTTCCCTATGCTTCAGCCATAGGCTCTATCATGTATGCAATGCTGTGTACCAGACCTGATGTGTGCCTTGCTATAAGTTTAGCAGGGAGGTACCAAAGTAATCCAGGACTGGATCACTGGACAGCGGTCAAGAACATCCTGAAATACCTGAAAAGGACTAAGGATATGTTTCTCGTTTATGGAGGTGACAAAGAGCTCATCGTAAATGGTTATGTTGATGCAAGCTTTGACACTGGTCCGGACGATTCTAAATCGCAAACCGGATACGTATTTACATTGAACGGTGGAGCTGTCAGTTGGTGCATTTCTAAGCAAAGTGTCGTGGCGGGATCTACGTGTGAAGCGGAGTACATAGCTGCTTCGGAAGCAGTAAATGAAGGAGTCTGGATGAAGGAGTTCATATCCGATCTAGGTGTCATACCTAGTGCATCGGGACCAATGAAAATCTTTTGTGACAATACTGGTGCAATTGCCTTAGCAAAGGAATCCGGATTTCACAAGAGAACCAAGCACATCAAAAGACGCTTCAATTCCATCCGGGATTTAGTCCAGGTGGGAGACATAGAAATTTGCAAGATACACACGGATCTGAATGTTCTAGACCCGTTGACTAAGCCTCTTCCACGAGCAAAACATGATCAGCACCAAGACTCCATGGGTGTGAGAATCATTACTGTGTAATCTAGATTATTGACTCTAGTGCAAGTGGGAGACTGAAGGAAATATGCCCTAGAGGCAATAATAAAGTTATTATTTATTTCCTTATATCATGATAAATGTTTATTATTCATGCTAGAATTGTATTAACCGGAAACATAATACATGTGTGAATACATAGACAAACAGAGTGTCACTAGTATGCCTCTACTTGACTAGCTCGTTGATCAAAGATGGTTATGTTTCCTAGCCATAGACATGAGTTGTCATTTGATTAACGGGATCACATCATTAGGAGAATGATGTGATTGACTTGACCCATTCCGTTAGCTTAGCACTCGATCGTTTAGTATGTTGCTATTGCTTTCTTCATGACTTATACATGTTCCTATGACTATGAGATTATGCAACTCCCATTTACCGGAGGAACACTTTGTGTTCTACCAAACGACACAACGTAACTGGGTGATTATAAAGGTGCTCTACAGGTGTCTCCAAAGGTACTTGTTGGGTTGGCGTATTTCGAGATTAGGATTTGTCACTCCGATTGTCGGAGAGGTATCTCTCGGCCCACTCAGTAATACACATCACTATAAGCCTTGCAAGCATTGTGACTAATGAGTTAGTTGCGGGATGATGTATTACGGAACGAGTAAAGAGACTTGCCGGTAACGAGATTGAACTAGGTATCGAGATACCGACGATCGAATCTCGGGCAAGTAACATACCGATGACAAAGGGAACAACGTATATTGTTATGCGGCCTGACCGATAAAGATCTTCGTAGAATATGTGGGAACCAATATGAGCATCCAGGTTCCGCTATTGGTTATTGAGCGGAGAGGTGTCTCGTTCATGTCTACATAGTTCTCGAACCCGTAGGGTCCGCACGCTTAACGTTACGATGACAGTTATATTATGAGTTTATATGTTCTGATGTACCGAAGGTTGTTCGGAGTCCCGGATGTGATCACGGACATGACGAGGAGTCTCGAAATGGTTGAGACATAAAGATTGATATATTGGAAGCCTATGTTTGGACATCGGAAGTGTTCCGGGTGAAATCGGGATTTTTCCGGAGTACCGGGAGGTTACTGGAACCCCCCGGTAACTTAATGGGCCTTATTGGGCCTAGGTGGAAGAGAGGAGAGGAGGCCAGGGCAGGGCCGCGCGCCCCTCCCCTCAGTCCGAATAGGACAAGGAGAGGGGGCCGGCGGCCTCCCCCTTGCTCCTTTATATACGGGGGCAGGGGGCACCTCTCTACACACAATTGATCAACGATCTTTTATATTACACCTCGATAATATCGTAGCGGTGCTTAGGCGAAGCCCTGCGTCGGTAGAACATCATCATCGTCACCATGCCGTCGTGCTGACGAAACTCTCCCTCAACACTCGGCTGGATCGGAGTTCGAGGGACTTCATCGAGCTGAACGTGTGCTGAACTGGGAGGTGCCGTGCATTCGATACTTGATCGGTTGGATCGTGAAGATGTACGACTACATCAACCGCGTTGTGTTAAACGCTTCCGCTATCGGTCTACGAGGGTACGTGGACAACACTCTCCCCTCTCGTTGCTATGCATCACCATGATCTTGCGTGTGCGTAGGAAATTTTTGAAATTACTACGTTCCCCAATAGTGGCATCCGAGCCTGGTTTTATGCGTTGATGTTATATGCACGAGTAGAACACAAGTGAGTTGTGGGCGATATAAGTCATACTGCTTACCAGCATGTCATACTTTGGTTCGGCGGTATTCTGAGATGAAGCGGCCCGGACCGACATTACGCGTACGCTTAAGCGAGACTGGTTTCACCGTTGCGAGCACTCGTTGCTTAAAGGTGACTGGCGGGTGTCTGTCTCTCTCACTTTAGTTGAACCGAGTGTGGCTACGCCCGGTCCTTGCGAAGGTTAAAACAGCACCAACTTGACAAACTATCGTTGTGGTTTTGATGCGTAGGTAAGAGCGGTTCTTGCTAAGCCCATAGCAGCCACGTAAAACTTGCAACAACAAAGTAGAGGACGTCTAACTTGTTTTTGCAGGGCATGTTGTGATGTGATATGGTCAAGACATGATGCTATATTTTATTGTATGAGATGATCATGTTTTGTAACCGAGTTATCGGCAACTGGCAGGAGCCATATGGTTGTCGCTTTATTGTATGCAATGCAATCGCCATGTAATTGTTTTACTTTATCACTAAGCGGTAGCGATAGTCGTAAAAGCAATAGTTGGCGAGACGACAACGATACTACGATGGAGATCAAGGTGTCGCGCCGGTGACGATGGTGGTCATGACGGTGCTTCGGAGATGGAGATCACAAGCACAAGATGATGATGGCCATATCATATCACTTATATTGATTGCATGTGATGTTTATCTTTTATGCATCTTATCTTGCTTTGATTGATGGTAGCATTATAAGATGATCTCTCACTAAAATTTCAAGATAAAAGTGTTCTCCCTGAGTATGCACCGTTGCGAAAGTTCTTCGTGCTGAGACACCACGTGATGATCGGGTGTGATAGGCTCTACGTTCAAATACAACGGGTGCAAAACAGTTGCACACGCGGAATACTCAGGTTAAACTTGACGAGCCTAGCATATGCAGATATGGCCTCGGAACACGGAGACCGAAAGGTCGAGCGTGAATCATATAGTAGATATGATCAACATCGTGATGTTCACCATTGAAGCTACTCCATCTCACGTGATGATCGGACATGGTTTAGTTGATTTGGATCACGTAATCACTTAGATGATTAGAGGGATGTCTATCTAAGTGGGAATTCTTAAGTAATATGATTAATAGAACTTAAATTTATCATGAACTTAGTACCTGATAGTATCTTGCTTGTCTATTTTAATTGTAGATAAATGGCCCGTGCTGTTGTTCCGTTGAATTTTAATGCGTTCCTTGAGAAAGTAAAGTTGAAAGATGATGGTAGCAATTACACGGACTGGGTCCGTAACTTGAGGATTATCCTCATTGCTGCACAGAAGAATTACGTCCTGGAAGCACCGCTGGGTGCCAGGCCTCCTGCAAGAGCAACACCAGAAGTTATGAACGTCTGGCAGAGCAAAGCTGATGACTACTCGATAGTTCAGTGTGCCATGCTTTACGGCTTAGAACCGGGTCTTCAACGACGTTTTGAACGTCATGGAGCATATGAGATGTTCCAGGAGTTGAAGTTAATATTTCAAGCAAATGCCCGGATTGAGAGATATGAAGTCTCCAATAAGTTCTACAGCTACAAGATGGAAGAGAGTAGTTCTGTCAGTGAGCATATACTCAAAATGTCTGGGTATAATAATCACTTGATTCAACTGGGAGTTAATCTTTCGGATGATAGCGTCATTGACAGAATTCTCCAATCACTGCCACCAAGCTACAAGAGCTTCGTGATGAACTATAACATGCAAGGGATGAATAAGACAATTCCCGAGCTCTTCGCAATGCTAAAGGCAGCGGAGGTAGAAATCAAAAAGGAGCATCAAGTGTTGATGGTCAATAAGACCACTAGTTTCAAGAAAAAGGGCAAAGGGAAGAAGAAGGGGAACTTCAAGCAGAACAGCAAGCAAGTTGCTGTTCAGGAGAAGAAACCCAAGTCTGGACCTAAGCCTGAAACTGAGTGCTTCTACTGCAAGCAGACTGGTCATTGGAAGCGGAACTGCCCCAAGTATTGAGCATCCAGGTTCCGCTATTGGTTATTGAGCGGAGAGGTGTCTCGGTCATGTCTACATAGTTCTCGAACCCGTAGGGTCCGCACGCTTAACGTTACGATGACAGTTATATTATGAGTTTATATGTTTTGATGTACCGAAGGTTGTTCGGAGTCCCAGATGTGATCACAGACATGACGAGGAGTCTCGAAATGGTCGAGACATAAAGATTGATATATTGGAAGCCTATATTTGGACATCGGAAGTGTTCCGGGTGAAATCGGGATTTTTCCGGAGTACCGGGAGGTTACTGGAACCCCCCGGTAACTTAATGGGCCTTATTGGGCCTAGGTGGAAGAGAGGAGAGGAGGCCAAGGCAGGGCCGCGCGCCCCTCCCCCCAGTCCGAATAGGACAAGGAGAGGGGGGCGGAGCCCCCCTTCCTTCCTCCCCTCCACCTTTTCCCCCTTCCTCTCCTAATCCAACATGGAAAGGGGGGAGTCCTACTCCCGGTAGGAGTAGGACTCCTCCTGGCGCGCCTCTCCTCCCTTGGCCGGCGGCCTCCCCCTTGCTCCTTTATATACTGGGGCAGGGGGGCACCTCTCTACACACAATTGATCAACGATCTTTTAGCCGTGTGCGGTGCCCCCCTCCACCATATTACACCTCGATAATATCATAGCGGTGCTTAGGCGAAGCCCTGCGTCGGTAGAACATCATCATCGTCACCACGCCGTCGTGCTGACGAAACTCTCCCTCAACACTCGGCTGGATCGGAGTTCGAGGGACGCCATCGAGCTGAACGTGTGCTGAACTCGTAGGTGTCGTGCGTTCGGTACTTGATCGGTCGGATCGTGAAGACGTACCACTACATCAACCGCGTTGTGTTAAACGCTTCCGCTATCGGTCTACGAGGGTACGTGGACAACACTCTCCCCTCTCGTTGCTATGCATCACCATGATCTTGCGTGTGCGTAGGAATTTTTTTGAAATTACTACGTTCCCAAACACTACACTGCCACTTTACCAGAAGAGGAGCATTGGATGATTCGAGTTCATGTTCCAGGAAGGACATTCGCGCCAGTTACCGAGCCCATAGAGTTTTCCTTCGATGCACCAACCTGGAGCCTAGGAAAGAGCGTGGTAGCCCACATCGCCATGGGACGCATCGGCGAAGTCTACAACAAGGATCTTAAGGACGCCATCTACCAAATATGTGGGTGCCGAGATGAGCAATGGGAGATGATCAGCACCAGGAGGGACAAGTCCATTGCAGCATTTATCCAGGAGTTAAACCAGCACATTCGCCGCCAGGAGAACCAAATGTGCGCCAACATGATAGATCTGAAGAAGGTGATGACCAGGAACATGGAGCTTGAAGAGGAACTCAAGTCTACACGCGATGGATATGAGGAGGAAATCGTAGTACTACTGGAGAAGAATGAAGACCTGAAGAAGAAGCTAGGAGTATTCATGGGAGACCCCGCGCCAGGAGGAGATGACGACCATCCCGAGGACTACATCATCATCGACGACACTGACTCCGACCCCGACAGTAGTGATGATGATTACGAAGATGAAGCTGGAGTGGATATCATGGAGTCTTCCACCGATCAAAATTTCTAGTCGAGCACCATATTATCACTAGTATTCCCCCATGTATATAGTAGTAGTCCGAGTATTTTGTAACGGTAGTTAGATCGTTTGTATGCCCTTATTTGAATTGAGTGGTGTGATATGAATGTGTTTAACTCATGTGCATATGGGTAGTGTTTTCCCCTTTAGACCTCATTCTATTCTAATCTCTCCCCTCTAAACCCATCAGATGCCTCCGAGACGTGACCCCGGATTTGTCTTCCCACCAGAGCTCACTCAGTTGATCCAACGGAAGAATGCCTTGATGCAGCTACTAGTCCAGAACCAAGCAACAACAACAACAACCCGCCACCACCACCTCCAGTTGACAACTTAGCCCGTTTTCTGGGGTTGAATATGCCGGTGTTTTCCAGTAGCACCGAGCCGATTGTTGCTGACGACTGGCTACGCAAGATTGGAAGGGAGTTGACCACCGCAGGTTGCATAGATGCTGAGAAGGTGCGCTTTGCCGCACACCAACTGGATGGACCTGCGGCCTCATGGTGGGAGAATTGCACAACCACTTTCCCTATAGCAAATGTTACTTGGGATCAATTTCAGCAAGCATTCCGTACTGCACATGTCTCCACTGGAGCTATGAGCATGAAGAAGCATGAGTTTCACAACTTACGCCAGGGAAATCGTACTGTGGGGCAGTACATGGATGAGTTCAGTAAGTTAGCTCGCTATGCCCCGGATTATGTGGCCACAGACGTCGCGAAACAGGAGAAGTTTATGGAAGGGCTGAATGATGAGTTGAGTATGCAGTTGATGGTGGCAACATTTGCTAACTACCAGGAGTTGGTAGACAGTGCTCTTATGATTGAAGGGAAGCAGCAGCAGATAGAGAGCCACAAAAGGAAATATGGACAAGGGAAGTATAATTCTAGAGGGTCGTAGAAGCCTCGTTTTACCCCGAACTCGGGAGGATATACCCATAACCATGGAGGCCACACCCACAATGGAGGAAGTTTGTATAATCACAGTGGCCCCAAGAATGGAAATGGGAATGGAGCAAGCAGCAACCAGAACCATTCCAACCCAGCAACACCCGCTAAAAAGGATCTGAGTCATGTCACCTATTACAAGTGTGAGAAGACTGGGCACTACGCCAATGATTGTTCTGAGTTGAAGAATGGCAACGGAAATGGAAGCTCTGGGAAGAAGCCCAACCCTTTCAACAGGGGACAGGTGAACCACGTTAGCGTGGAGGAGGTTGAAGAGCAGCCAGATGCAGTTATAGGTAAGTTTTTTGTTAAGTCATTTACTGCAATCGTTCTTTTTTACACATCACATTCATACATTTTGAGGGGGTTTGTGGATAAGTATAAGTTGCCCACCAAAGTTCTTAAGACACCTATGTTAGTAAGATCGCCAGGAGCGGAGTATATGGCAAGCCAAGGATGTTTTCAGACGCCATTGACCATAGGTAGGCATGTTTTCCCCTCAGACCTAATAATTCTGGAGTCACAAGGATTGGATGTGATACTAGGCATGGATTGGCTATCGATGTATGGAGGGAACAAGAATGCGCCAGTAAGTCAATTCTGCTCACCACCCCAGAGGGTAAACGGATTAAGTATGTGTCACGGCATGCGCCGAATAGGACCCAAGTGAATTCCCTCACAGGAGTTGTTCAGGAGGAAGTGCATGTAGTGAAGCATTACCTGGATGTATTTCCAGAGGAACTACCAAGCATGCCGCCGGATCGAGACATTGAGTTTTTGATAGAGCTGTTGCCAGGCACCGGACCGATATCAAAGAGACCATACCGGATGCCCACAAATGATCTAGAGGAAATTAAGAAGCAGATTAAGGAGATATTGGAGAAAGGTTACATTCGACGAAGTTCGTCACCGTGGGGAGCCCCAGTGCTCTTGGTTGAGAAGAAGGATGGATCTTTGAGAATGGTTGTTGATTATCTTGCATTGAATGAAGTGACGATCAAGAACAAGTACCCACTACCGATGATCAACGATTTGTTTGACCAGCTGCAAGGAGCTAAAGTAATTTCCAAGATCGATCTGCGATCAGGATACAACCAGCCGAAGATCCGAGAACAGGATATACCCAAGACAGCTTTCACCACAAGGTACGGGCTATATGCGTACACGGTTATGTCATTTGGATTGACAAATGCCCCTGCCTATTTCATGAGTATGATGATTAAAGTGTTCATGGAGTTCCTGGATAAGTTTGTCCTGGTGTTCATTAATGATATTTTGGTATACTCGAAGAATGAAGAGGAGCACAAGGAGCATTTGCGTTTAGTTCTCGAGAAGCTCAGGGAACATCAGCTATATGCTAAGTTCAGCAAATGTGAGTTTTGGTTGAAGGAAGTTGGATTTCTTGGGCATGTTATATCAGGAGAGGGTATAGCAGTAGACCCTACAAAGGTTCAGTCAGTCACTGATTGGCTGTCACCCACCTCAGTAGGAGAGATCCACAGTTTTCTTGGACTCGCGGGATATTATCGGAGATTCATTGAGAATTTTTCCAAGATTGTGAAGCCTATGACGAAGTTGTTGAAGAAGGACACTAAGTTTAAATGGACGGATGAATGTGAGGCCAGTTTTCAGGAGTTGAAGAAACGTTTGGTTACAACCCCAGTGCTGATTCTTTCGGATATACGCAAGGATTTCCAAGTATATTGCGATGCTTCTCGCCAAGGACTTGGAGAAGTACTTATGCAGGACGGAAGAGTTGTTTCATATGCCTCACGACAGCTTTGACCGCATGAGTTGAATTATGCCATGCATGATTTGGAGTTAGCAGCCGTAGTGCATGCGCTCAAGACCTGGAGACATTTTCTTATTGGAAACCGCTGCAATGTGTACACGGATCATAAGAGTTTGAAGTACATTTTCACTCAGAAGGAGCTGAATCTCAGACAGAGGAGATGGTTGGAGTTTATAAAGGATTATGATATGAAGCTGCATTATCATCCAGGAAAGGCCAATGTCGTAGCAGACGCTTTGAGCCGGAAGAGTTATGTCAACAGCCTCGTAAGCGGAGGATTACCGCAGGAGTTAGTTGATGATCTCAAGGAACTTTGTTTGGAGATAGTTCCAAGAGGTTTTGTCGCAGCTATGGAGGTTCAGTCAACATTATTGGGAAAAATTCGAGAAGCTCAGAAGGATGACAAAGAAATTGCTGAGATAAAGGAGAAAATAAGTGAAGGAAAAGCCAAGGGTTTTCGAGAGGATGAGCATGAAACCTTATGGTTTGAGGACCATGTATACGTACCCAATAATGCAGAGATCAGAAAGTTAATACTTCAGGAAGCTCATGACTCGCCATACTCGATACACCCCAGAAACACCAAGATGTATTTGGATTTGAAGGAGCGTTTCTGGTGGACTGGTATGAAGAAGGATATTGCCGAGTATGTAGCAGTGTGTGATGTATGTCAGAGAGTGAAGGGAGAACATCAAAAGCCAACAGGATTACTGCAGCCCATGCCGATACACGAATGGAAGTGGGACAAGCTTGGCATGGATTTTATCACCGGATTACCCAGGACCCGATCAGGATATGATTCCATCTGGGTAGTAGTGGATCGTTTGACCAAAGTGACTCACTTTATTCCAGTGAAAACCACCTATACGAGTGCGAAGTTGGCTAAGATATATATGACCAGGATCGTATGTCTGCATGGAGTTCCGAGGACCATCGTATCAGATAGAGGGACACAATTTACCTTGAAGTTTTGGAATCAGCTGCACCAGACTTTGGGTACTAGGCTAGAGTTCAGTACAGCCTTTCATCCGCAGACAGATGGACAGACCGAGAGAGTCAATCAGATTCTAGAGGAAATGTTGAGAGCCTGTGCATTAGATTATGGATCTAGTTGGGATGATAATTTACCTTACGCAGAGTTCTCGTACAACAACAATTATCAAGCAAGTTTGAAGATGGCACCTTTCGAAGCTTTGTATGGGAGAGGGTGCAGGACACCGTTGATGTGGGATGAAGTTGGAGACCGCCAGTTGTTTGGACCGGATCTGATCAAGGAGTCCGAAGAGAAGTTTAAGTTGATTCGCGACAGACTAAAGGTAGCTCAGTCCAGGCAGAAGAGTTATGCAGACTCCAAACGCAAGGAGGTAGTCTATGAGATTGGAGACAGAGCTTATCTTCGTGTGTCACCTCTACGAGGAGTTAAACGATTTGGAGTTAAGGGAAAGTTGGCCCCGAGATTTGTAGGACCATACCGAGTTTTGGAACATATGGGAGAAGTGGCCTACAAGTTGGAGTTACCTGAAGGATTGTCCGAAGTTCATGATGTGTTTCACGTTTCCCAGTTGAAGAAGTGCTATGCAGAGATGGCTGATATTCCTCTAAGAGATACAGTGCCCCTGGAAGCAATTCAGTTGGATAGTGATCTGACCTACGAGGAGAAACCCATCAAGATTCTAGAGTTTGCCAGCCGAGTTACACGCGGCAAGGTTATCAAGTTTTGCAAAGTTTAGTGGAGCCACCATACCGAGGATGAAGCCACCTGGGAACGAGAGGAAGACCTACTGAAAGACCACCCGCACCTATTTTCTAGCCAACCCAAATCTCGAGGGCGAGATTCATCATAAGGGGGGTAGGTTTGTAACATCCCAAATTTTCAATTTGGATGTTATACATAGGTCATCATATGCATATCATATTTTATTTGCATTTTGTCTGTGATCCTAGAAATCCTAAGCAACTCAAGGACCCACGGAGAGAGTTGGGCATTTCATTTATTTTCATATTTGAATTTTCTCAAATTTGAAAAGAGGATCATTTTGATTTTAATAATTATTCTCTCCGAAATATTTCTGATACTAAACTAAATGAGTGGAGATAAAATGACTTTTCCAAAATAAGAGAGGAATATTGGAGGAAAAATGTTAAAATCAAATGAATACTTTACTTGGAATTTTATTGCTATTTTATTTGAATTAGAAAAATATGCATTTTTCAAAATTGCATTTTTAGGCCAGAAAAATGTTCACTTTGTTCTAAATATTTTATTTAGACGGTGAAAATTGTTTTTGGCATTTTTAGAAAACAAATTATATTTTTTAGGATTTTTTTTCGGAGGAATTTATTTTTAAAAAAATTCCCGTACCGACTAGGCCGAAACCCAGCCGGCCCACTCCCGGGCGCCGCCGCTTTCCCCGCCGCTATGCCGCGCATGGCGCCGAGGGGGAGTCCGAGCCGGACTCCCCCCGGGTCGGCTCCCTCCCCAAGCCAAGCGCCGCCCCGCCCCTTTATAAGCTTGCCGCCCCGCCGCCTCACCTCCCCATCCCGAGCTGCAACCACCGCCGCCGAGCCGCGCCGCCGCCGCTTGCCGCCGTCGCTGCTGCTCGCCGCCACCGCCGCTTGCCGCTGCCCGCGCTGCTGCCAGATATCATCGCCGCGCCGCCGCCGGTCTTGTTCGAAGAACCGGTAAAAACCGCCGCCGTCGCCTGGTTTTTTTGGTTTTTCGTTTGGATCGGTTTTTTCGGTTCCACTAATTAGCGAGCGTTCGCCCGGACGCATCTGTTCACGAACGCGTTCGTTCGTCTCTGATAACGAACATTCGTTCGTTAGTCTTTTCCTTTTTATTTTATTTTTAGCCAGGGACCTATCCGCGATTATTTTTATCGCAGATTAGCCCCTAATCTTAAATCCCTCGCAACTTTTTAACCGTTCGTCCAAATCCAGTGAAACCAATGCCAAAATCTTCGTCTCAAACCCCTCTTTCCAGTTAACCAACTTGACCATGATTTTGACAATTTCAAAGTTGGTTTCAAGCAGATTTGAATTTGAACTTCTTTTGATCGTAGTTTGAGTTTCGTAGCTCCCATTTGATTGGTTCTTTTTGCAAATCGAAGCACTTCAGTTGAACTTTCAGTTTGGACTTTCTCATCTAAGTTTTACCCTTGCATCTATGCTTGAGTGCTTATTTATGCTATTGTTTGTTTGCGATAGAATTTCCGGAGTGCGAAGCGTGCTACTACGAGTCTCTAGGGTTTGTAGATCGTCAGCAAGACAAGTACCACTTTGATCATACTTTTCATACCCAGTTTTTATGCATTAGTTTCAACCCTTAAACATTGCATGAGTAGGTCTGATAACATGTGGGTATGGGAAGTAGTTGATGAGGTAGAACCTATTGTCCTTTATTTAAACCCCGGGAGTTACTACGTTATGCTTATACTGCTATGCTATGCTCGTAGACGTGGCTTGGTTTGAGAGATTCATAACAGTTGTGAGTATTATTTAACTAAGGGTTTATTTAAGGTGGCTACTTTAACACACATCTGGGTGGATTGTTGGTGGGCACCTGGGGAATCCAGTGTTGTCCAAGGAGATCCCAGGGTACCCATGTGATCATCCTATGAATCGCCACCCAGGCTCAAAGGGATCATAAGATCATTCATGCTAGAAACTTTCGTGTGCAGCCACAAGCTATTATGGGCTCTGGCATAGTTGAGTAAGTTGTGGGAATCCTTTCCATGATGGGCTTGCAGATGTAGGGGATTGTAGGTGTACCGGCCTATCTATCGGTTAAGGGGACCTCTTCGGAAAGACTGTGTCTCGGTCATCCGTTTCTCAAACACCATGCAATGCGAGAAATACAATGGAGGAGATCGATTCTTGTGGGGAAAAGTGTGCAAACCTCTACAGAGTGTACAAACTAATCATGATTAGCCGTGTCCCCGGTTATGGACATCTTGAGTACCTGGTTCTTGAATTATTGATGTGATCTCAACACTCTAAATTAATTTTGTTGGGTTGTTAATTACTATTTAATTGGGATTGAGATGGGGTTTCCATTCTCAATGTTTATCAACCAACTTTGTAGTTAAATAAAATTATATTCCTTTGCAGTAGGGAAAATTTGGCTTTTCGCAAAAAAACATGATAACCATAGAGCCTCCACCAGCCATATATGCATGTAGTGTTAGCATTTACCTTGTTCATTGCTCTACAGTGTTATTTTGCCAGCATATTCCATGTGCTGACCCGTAGAAGCGAGGGCGAGGAAAGTATGTGGATGGTCGGGGCCGAGCGATGCGCGTTTCTCTCGTACGTGCACGCGCGTGGGTGCGAGGTGTTGGGCTCTAACTGAACCCAAGCGATTGCGCTGCAGGCTACGCGTTACTGAACCCGAGCGATCGATCGATGGCTGTTAACTGAACCCCATCGAGCGATTACTTCGCTACTGCTGCTAACTGAAGCCGATCGATGTTGCCTCTGGATGAACAGTGAGCGTTGCTGGGGGGTTTGGATGAACAGTTCCCGGTCGGGGTGGATGAACAGGACCCCGTGGTGTTGCCTCTGGATGAACAGGACCCCGATCGATCGAGCTGGTTGGGGCTGGATGAACAGGACCCCGTGGAGGGTTGGATGAACAGGACCACCCCGTGGAGGGCTGGATGAACAGTAGACGGTGGAGGGCTGGATGAACAGTAGCCCGTGGAGGGGTTGTTGAACAATGAGCCCGTGGAGAGGGCTGGTTGAACAGTAGCCGGTGGAGTAGCGCGCGGTGGAGGCTGGATGAACAGGGGCCCGTGGATGAACAGTCGCAGGTGGCGGCTGGAGGAGGTCGACGGTGGATGAACAATAGCCCGTGGAGGCTGGAGGGGGTCGACGGTGGAGATGAACAGTATCCCGTGGAGTCCCGTTTTGTGGTACGCCACACCCCTCCCGATGAACAGGACCCCCGTTTCGACCGTATTGCTCCAACACAAGTTCGTTTCCTCCGTTTTGCGGTAAGCCACACCCCTCTCGGTCAACAGGACCCCCATTTCGACCATAGGAGGTCCGTTTCCTCCGTTTTGCGGTACGCCAGACCCCTCCCGATGAACAGGATCTTGTTTCGACCATGGCCGGTCGAACACAAGGCCGTTTCCTCCGTTCTGCGGTACGCCAGGCCTCGTTTCCATCAGCTATTCCATCCAATTCCTCCCGATGAACACGACGACGCATTCCGTTCCGACCCAGCAGGTTGGCTCCCCATGAACACGACAACGATGATGTTTCTCCGTTCCGAACCAGCCATGTACATGAGCCCCGCCGTACGTACGCACGAGTAGGCGTTCGAGACCCCGCCCGTATGTATGTACGTGGTCGTATTTTCTTTCTTGCACCCTGGCCGCTGTACGTACGTGTACATGCTACGTGCGCGCCTCTACTACGACACGTGTGCGCCTCTACATCGACCAGTATGTATGTACCTGTTCGCGACCAGAATGACAACACTACGTACGCTTCGACCAGGTGGGTTCCGACTATCAGGCACTTCCTTGCGTGCGAAGATGTAGCTGGTGGGTCCCAGCAGTCAGGGGGGCGAATCGTTTTTTTTGTTTGCCCGGACGCACTTCCTTGCGTGCGAAGATGTAGCTGGTAGGTCCCAGCAGTCAGGGGGAAATGTTTTTTTCACGAAATATAGTGGCCCGTCCGGTGGGTCCCCGCTATCAGGTGCAGGAACAATTATTTTCCACGTAATAAGGAGGCACTTCCTTGCTGCGGCCGTGGACACAGCTGTCAGCCTCTCCACGTACAGTCCATGTCCGATGGAAGCCGTTCCTTGACCACGTTGACCACGCCGCGCCGAGAGCACCAGGGCGGTGGACGACGGCGAGGCCTAGGAAGGGGACAACGCGGAGCCGGGGAAGACGCGGCAGTGGATGCCCACGCGTAGAGGAGTATGAGGGTTCACTGGTTCGCTGCAAGGTGAGGCTGCCGTCGCCGCAGAATAACAGTGGGTGTGGGTGAGTAGAGGGATGGCATGGCCAGCGGTGGGAGTAGTAGGGGGCGGTGAGGCCTCCGCCGCATCACAGCCGGCCACGGGAGGCAGGAGCACGAGGCATGACCGGCGCTGGTTTGGGCGGGTGGAGCAAGAAGACCAGAGGTTGAGGAAGCACTACGGCCGTTGGATGGACATCGTACGGTCACTGGAGCTAGAATCGTGCATATTGACTAAGTTGACAAAGCCCTCCGTTCCCGTCAACTTAGTAGGCCCACAAGTCAGCCTGCCACTATAATGGGTCCCAGCTAGCAGGGGGTATTCATTTTTTTGTGCATAATAAGGAGACACTTCCTTGCGTGCGAAGATATAGCTGGTGGGTCCGAGCTGTCAGCGGCGGTAACGTTTTTTCACGAAATACAGAGGCCCTTTCGGTGGGTCCCAGATATCAGGTGGAGGAATCATTATTTTGCACATAATAAGGAGGCATTTCCTTGCGTGCGGCCGTGGACCCAGCTGTCAGCCTCTCCACGTACAGTCCACTTCAGATGCATGTCAGTTGTTGACCATGTTGACCAGGCCGCGCCGAGAGCACCAAGGCGGTGGACGACGGCGAGGCCTAGGAAGGGAATGACACAGAGGCAGGGAAGACTCGACAGTTGTTTCCCACGTGGAGGGGAGTACGACTGTACGAGGGTTTACTGGTTCGTCTGCCGTCGCCGGAGAATAACAGCGGGTGTGGGTGAGTAGAGGGATGGCTAGGCCAGCGATGGGAGTACGGTGGGGCGGTGAGGCCTGTGCGGCAGCATAGCCGACCGCGGGGACGAATGAGTAGGCAGTCCCGCCGGCGCTTGTTTGAGTGGCTGGAGCAGGAAGAGCAGAGATTGAAGAAGCACGACGGCCGTTGGATGGACATCCAACAGTCACTGCTAGTGCGTCAACCTTTTTTTTAGGAAAGCCTCAAATCTGTGGAAAATATCATACAACCCATCTGCCATTATTTCTAATAATTTACAGCCCATTTGCTAATTCTTAAGGTTTTTTTGGAGCCCATGTTCTTTTTGTTAGCATTACAGCCCATATTGTGGCCACGGTTAAAAAAAGTATACGAAATTTTGCATATTTCGGTGCGGTCCGAATGGATTTTAATCCCAAAATTTTGAGTCACATTCAAACTGATTTTAAAAATAAATGTATATCAATATAAAATCCAACAAATTGTCCACGCATAAAAATCAATGTAATTTAAAATCTCGAATTGAAAAAAAGAAATTTGAAACTAATTGCCGGTTTGATGTGTTTTAAAAATGTACAGCCCATTTCTCATTACTGATAGGCCATTTTCTCGGCCAGCCGAATGAAGCTCTCTTGTCTTGAAAGATTTGCAGCCCAACGGGCCTGACAAAGCGACTTACTTGGCAAATCACAAAAAAACTGGGCTGTGGCCGTGGACCCAGCTGCGGCCGTGGACCCAGCTGTCAACCTCTCCACGTACAGTACTCTTCCGATGGAAGTCGGTTGTTGACCACATTGACCACGCCGCCCCGAGAGCACCAAGGCGGTGGACGACGGCGAGGCCTAGGAAGGGGACCACACGGAGCCGGGGAAGACGCGGCAGTGGATGCCCACGCGGAGAGGAGTACGAGGTTTACTGGTTCGGCTGCGGTGTGAGGTTGCCGTCGCCGCAGAATAACAGGGGGTGTGGGTGAGTGGAGGGATGGCTGGCCAGCGGTGGGAGTAGTATGGGGGCGATGAGGCCTCCGCAGCAGCACAGCCGACCACGGGAGGCAGGAGCAAGCGGCACGACCGGCGCTGCTTTGGGCGGCTGGAGCAAGAAGACCAGAGGTTGAAGAAGCACTAAGGCCGTTGAATGGACATCGTATGGTCACTAGAGCTAGAATCGTTCATATTGACTAAGTTGACAAAGCTCTCCATCCTCGTCAACTTAGTAGGCCCACAAGTCAGCCTCCCACTGTGGTGGGTCCCAGCTGGCAGGGGGTATTCATTTTTTTGTGCGCAATAAGGAGACACTTCCTTGCGTGCGAAGATATAGTTGGTGGGTCCGACCTGTCAGTGGAGGGAACTTTTTTTCGCGAAATACAAAGGCCCTTCCGGCGGGTCCCAGATGTCAGGTGGAGGAATCATTACTTTGCACGTAATAAGGAGGCATTTCTTTGTGTGCGGCCATGGACCCAACTGTCAGCCTCTCCACGTACAGTCCACTTCCGATGGATGTCGTTCGTTGACCATGTTGACCACGCCGCGCCGAGAGCACCAGGGCGGTGGACGATGGCGAGGCCTACGAAGGGAACGACACAGAGCTGGGGAAGACATGGCAGTGGCTGCCCACGCGGTGGAGAGTACGAGGGTTGACTGGTTCGGCTGCCGTCACCGGAAAATAACAGGAGGTGTGGGTGACTAGAGGGATAGACAGGCCAGGGATGCGAGCATATGATGGGCCGTGAGGCCTGCCCGGCAGCACAGCCGGCCACGGGAGGCGGGAGCAGGCGGTTCCGACGGCGCTGGTTTTGGCGGCTGGGGCAGGAAGATCAGAGACTGAAGAAGCATCATTGCCGTTAGATTGACATCTAACGGTCTGATGCTGGTAGAGTCGATTGTTGACTAAGTTTCTTTTTTCAGAAACCTTGTGTACGCATGAACTTAGTAGGCCCACAAGTCAGCCTCCAAATCTGTGGCAGACAACATAGAGCCCATTTGCTATTTTTTAATAATTTGCAGCCCATTTGCTAATTCTTAAGTAATTTATTACAGCCCATTTTCTGCCCAGGACCATGATACGTCTCCAACGTATCTATAATTTTTGATTGCTCCATGCTATATTATCTTCTGTTTTGGACATTATTGGGCTTTATTATTCACTTTTATATTATTTTTGGGACTACCCTATTAACCGGAGGCCCAGGCCAGAATTGCTGTTTTTTGCCTATTTCAGAGTTTCGTAGAAAAAGAATATCAAACGGAGTCCAAACGGAATGAAACCTTCGGGAACGTGATTTTTGGAACGAACAAGATCCAGGAGACTTGGACCCTACGTCAAGCAACCAACAGGGAAGCCACGAGGTAGGGGGCACGCCTACCCCCCAGGGTGCGCCCTCCACCCTCGTGGGCCCCCTGTTGCTCCACCGACGTACTTCTTCCTCCTATATATACCTACGTACCCCCAAACGATTAGAAACGGAGCCAAAAACCTAATTCCACCGCCGCAACCTTCTGTACCCACGAGATCCCATCTTGGGGCCTGTTCCGGAGCTCCGCCGGAGGGGGCATCGATCATGGAGGGCTTCTACATCAACACCATAGCCCCTCCGATGAAGTGTAAGTAGTTTACCTCAGACCTTCGGGTCCATAGTTATTAGCTAGATGGCTTCTTCTCTCTTTTTGGATCTCAATACAATGTTCTCCCCCTCTCCCGTGGAGATCTATTCGATGTAATCTTCTTTTTGCGGTGTGTTTGTTGAGACCGATGAATTGTGGGTTTATGATCAAGTTTATCTATGATCAATATTTGAATCTTCTCTGAATTCTTTTATGTATGATTGGTTATCTTTGCAAGTCTCTTCGAATTATCAGTTTGGTTTGGCCTACTAGATTGATCTTTCTTGCAATGGGAGAAGTGCTTAGCTTTGGGTTCAATCTTGCGGTGTCCTTTCCCAGTGACAGTAGGGGTAGCAAGGCACGTATTCTATTGTTGCCATCGAGGATAACAACATGGGGTTTTTATCATATTGCATGAATTTATCCCTCTACATCATGTCATCTTGCTTAAGGCGTTACTCTGTTTTCATGAACTTAATACTCTAGATGCATGCTGGATAGTGGTCGATGAGTGGAGTAATAGTAGTAGATGCAGGCAGGAGTCGGTCTACTTGTCTCGGACGTGATGCCTATATACATGATCATACCTAGATATTCTCATAACTATGCTCAATTCTGTCAATTGCTCAACAGTAATTTGTTCACCCACCGTAAAATACTTATGCTCTTGAGAGAAGCCACTAGTGAAACCTATGGCCCCCGGGTCTATCTTCATCATATTAATCTTCCAACACTTAGTTATTTCCTTTGCTTTTTACTTTGCTTTTATTTTACTTTGCATCTTTATCATAAAAATACCAAAAATATTATCCTATCATATCTATCAGATCTCACTCTCATAAGTGACCATGAAGGGATTGACAACCCCTTATCGCGTTGGTTGCGAGAATTTATTTGTTTTGTGTAGGTGCGAGGGACTCGCGCATAGCCTCCTACTGGATTGATACCTTGGTTCTCAAAAACTGAGGGAAATACTTACGCTACTTTGCTGCATCACCCTTTCCTCTTTAAGGGAAAACCAACGCAGTGCTCAAGAGGTAGCAAGAAGGATTTCCGGCGCCGTTGCCGGGGAGGTCTACGCAAAAGTAAACATACCAAGTACCCATCACAATCCCTTATCTCCTGCATTACATTATTTGCCATTTGCCTCTCGTTTTCCTCTCCCCCACTTCACCCTTGCCGTTTTATTCGCCCTCTCTTTTTCGTTCGCCTCTTTTTCGCTTGCTTTTTGTTTGCTCGTGTGTTGGATTACTTGTTTGTCACTATGGCTCTACCTAGATTTGGTGATCTTCACCTTAACAGGTTAGAAGAGATCAAAAGCAACGTCAGGAGTTTTATGGTTTTGCAATTCGAGCATAATAATTTCTTCAGAAACGAGCTTAAGGAACAGAAAAGCTTTATGAGTTATATGAATAAAGAGCTCGATGATATGTCTAAAGAATTTGATGGTTTAATATCCCAAATTGCTCGTCTTGAGAAGTTGATAGCTGAAATATCGGATAAGCAGGCTACCTTAGTTAATAAGGTGGCCGCTAAACCGGATTTCTATGAAAATAAAGATGAAGATCTAAAAGTTATTGATGTGTCCCCTATTAAATCTTTGTTTTGCAATATGAATCTTGATAATGATGGGACTGAATATGATCCACCTTTACCTAGAAGGCGTTCCAAAAATTTGGAGTTTTTAGATCTTGATGCTAAATTTGATAAAAGTGGGATTGAATAAATCAAAACCCTAGATGTTAATAAACCCACTATTTTGGATTTCAAGGAATAATTATGAAAATTGCTCTTTGATAGATTTTATTTCCTTGTTGCAATCCGTGCTAAATTCTCCTCATGCTTATAGTCAAAATAAAGCTTTTACCAAACATATCGTTGATGCTTTGATGCAATCTTATGAAGAAAAGCTTGAGTTGGAAGTTTCTATCCCTAGAAAACTTTATGATGAGTGGGAACCTACTATTAAAATTAAGATTAAGGATCATGAGTGCTAGTGTTTCCACTATTCCCAAAACTTTGTGCGATTTGCTAGGTTTCCGTGATTTTGATGATTGCTCTCTAAAGTTGCACCTTGCGGATTCCACTATTAAGAAACCTATGGGAAGAATTAATGATGTTCTTATTGTTGCAAATAGGAATTATGTGCCCGTAGATTTTATCGTTCTTGATATAGATTGCAATCCTTCATGTCCTATTATTCTTGGTAGACCTTTCCTTAGAACGATTGGTGCAATTATTGATATGAAGGAAGGGAATATTAGATTCCAATTTCCATTAAATAAAGGCATGGAACACTTCCCTAGGAAGAAAATAAAACTACCATATGAATCTATCATGAGAGCCACTTATGGATTTCCTACCAAAGATGGCAATACCTAGATCTATCCTTGCTTTTATGCCTAGCTAGGGGCGTTAAACGATAGCGCTTGTTGGGAGGCAACCCAATTTTATTTTTAGTTTTTTTGCTTTTTGCTTCTGTTTAGGAATAAATCTTTGTTCTAGCATCTGGTTAGATGTGTTTTTATGTTTTAATTAGTGTTTGTGCCAAATTAAACCTATAGGATCTTCTTGGATGATAGTTATTTGATCTTGCGGAAATTTCCAGAAACTTTCTGTTCACGAAAATAATTGTTAAAAATCACCAGAACGTGATAAAATACTGATTCCAGTTGCTTCTGATCAATAAACAAATTGTCTAGGTCTTCCTATTTTGGCTGATTTTTTGGAGTTCCAGAAGTTTGCGTTAGTTACAGATTACTACAGACTGTTCTGTTTTTGACAGATTCTGTTTTTCGTGTGTTGTTTGCTTATTTTGATGAATCTATGGCTAGTAAAAGAGTTTATAAACCATAGAGAAGTTGGAATACAGTAGGTTTAACGCCAATATAAATAAAGAATGAGTTCATTACAGTACCTTGAAGTGGTATTTTGTTTTCTTTCGCTAACAGAGCTGACGAGATTTTCTGCTGAGTTTTGTGTTGTGAAGTTTTCAAGTTTTGGGTGAAAGATTTGATGGATTATGGAACAAGGAGTGGAAAGAGCCTAAGCTTGGGGATGCCCATGGCACCCCCAAGATAATCTAAGGACACCAAAAAGCCAAAGCTTGGGGATGCCCCGGAAGGCATCCCCTCTTTCGTCTACTTCCATCGGTAACTTTACTTGGAGCTATATTTTTATTCACCACATGATATGTGTTTTGCTTGGAGTGTCTTTTATGATTTGAGTCTTTGTTTTTAGTTTACCACAATCATCCTTGCTGTACACACCTATTCAGAGAGACACACATGATTTGGAAATTATTAGAATACTCTTTGTGCTTCACTTATATCTTTTGAGTTATATAGTTTTGCTCTAGTACTTCACTTATATCTTTTAGAGCACGGTGGTGGATTTGTTTTATAGAAACTATTGATCTCTCATGCTTCACTTAGATTATTTTGAGAGTCTTAAATGGCATGGTAATTTGCTTAAATAATCCTAATATGCTAGGTATTCCAGAATAGTAAAAACTTTCTTATGAGTGTTTTAAATACTAAGAGAAGTTTGATGCTTGATGATTGTTTTGAGATATGGAGGTAATAATATCAAAGTCGTGCTAGTTGAGTAGTTGTGAATTTGAGAAATGCTTGTGTTGAAGTTTGCAAGTCCCGTAGCATGCACGTATGGTAAACGTTATGTAACAAATTTGAAACATGAGGTGTTCTTTGATTGTCCTCCTTATGAGTGGCGGTCGGGGACGAGTGATGGTCTTTTCCTACCAATCTATCCCCCTAGGAGCATGCGCGTAGTGCTTGGTTTTTGATGACTTGTAGATTTTTGCAATAAGTATGTGAGTTCTTTATGACTAATGTTGAGTCCATGGATTATACACACTCTCACCCTTCCATCATTGCTAGCCTCTTCGGTACCGTGCATTGCCCTTTCTCACATTGAGAGTTGGTGCAAACTTCGCCGGTGCATCCAAACCCCGTGATATGATACGCTCTTTCACACATAAACCTCCTTATATCTTCCTCAAAACAGCCACCATACCTACCTATTATGGCATTTCCATAGCCATTCCGAGATATATTGCCATGCAACTTTCCACCATTCCGTTTATCATGACATGTTCATCATTGTCATATTGCTTAGCATGATCATGTAGTTGACATAGTATTTGTGGCAAAGCCACCGTTCATAATTCTTTCATACATCTCACTCTTGATTCATTGCATATCCCGGTACACCGCCGGAGGCATTCATATAGAGTCATACTTTGTTCTAGTGTCGAGTTGTAATCATTGAGTTGTAAATAAATAGAAGTGTGATGATCATCATTTTCTAGAGCATTGTCCCAAGTGAGGAATAAAAAAAAAAGGCCATAAAAAAGAGAAGGCCCAAAAAAAAGAAAAAAAATTGAATGAGAGAAAAAGCGAGAAGGGACAATGCTACTATCCTTTGCCACACTTGTGCTTAGTAGCACCATAATCTTCATGATAGAGAGTCTCTTGTTTTATCACTTTCATATACTAGTGGGAATTTTTCATTATAGAACTTGGCTTGTATATTCCAACAATGGGCCTCCTCAAGTGCCCTAGGTCTTCGTGAGCAAGCAAGTTGGATTCACACCCACTTAGTTTTTGAGCTTTCATACATTTATAGCTCTAGTGCATCCATTGCATGGCAATCCCTACTCCTCGCATTAACATCAATCGATGGGCATCTCCATAGCTCATTGATTAGCCTCGTTGATGTGAGACTTTCTCCTTTTTTGTCTTCTCCACATAACCCCCATCATCATATTCTATTCCACCCATAGTGCTATGTCCATGGCTCGCGCTCATATATTGCATGAAAGTTTATAGGTTTGAGATTACTAAAGTACGAAACAATTGATTGGCTTGTCATCGGGGTTGTGCATGATGAGAGCATTCTTGTGTGACGAAAATGGAGCATGACTAAACTATATGATTTTGTAGGGATGAACTTTCTTTGGCCATGTTATTTTGAGAGGACATAATTGCTTAGTTAGTATGCTTGAAGTATTATTATTTTTATGTCAATATGAACTTTTATCTTGAATCTTTCGGATCTGAATATTCATACCACAATTAAGAAGAATTACATTGAAATTATGCCTAGTAGCACTCCGCATCAAAATTTCTGTTTTTATCATTTACCTACTCGAGGACGAGCAGGAATTAAGCTTGGGGATGCTTGATACGTCTCCAACGTATCTATAATTTTTGATTGCTCCATGCTATATTATCTTCTGTTTTGGACATTATTGGGCTTTATTATTATTCACTTTTATATTATTTTTTGTACTAACCTATTAACCGGAGGCCCAGCCCAGAATTGCTGTTTTTTGCCTATTTCAGAGTTTCGTAGAAAAAGAATATCAAACGGAGTCCAAACGGAATGAAACCTTCGGGAACGTGATTTTTGGAACGAACAAGATCCAGGAGACTTGGACCCTACGTCAAGACACCAACAGGGAAGCCACGAGGTAGGGGGGCGCGCCTACCCCCAGGGCGCGCCCTCCACCCTCGTGGGCCCCCTGTTGCTCCACCGACGTACTGCTTCCTCCTATATATACCTACGTACCCCCAATCGATCAGAAACGGAGCCAAAAACCTAATTCCACCGCCGCAACCTTCTGTACCCGCGAGATCCCATCTTGGGGCCTGTTCCGGAGCTCCGCCGGAGGGGGCATCGATCACGGAGGGCTTCTACATCAACACCATAGCCCCTCCGATGAAGTGTGAGTAGTTTACCTCAGACCTTCGGGTCCATAGTTATTAGCTAGATGGCTTCTTCTCTCTTTTTGGATCTCAATACAATGTCTCCCCCTCTCTCGTGGAGATCTATTCGATGTAATCTTCTTTTTGCGATGTGTTTGTTGAGACCGATGAATTGTGGGTTTATGATCAAGTTTATCTATGAACAATATTTGAATATTCTCTGAATTCTTTTATGTATGATTGGTTATCTTTGCAAGTCTCTTCGAATTATCAGTTTGGTTTGGCCTACTAGATTGATCTTTCTTGCAATGGGAGAAGTGCTTAGCTTTGGGTTCAATCTTGCGGTGTCCTTTCCCAGTGACAGTAGGGGCAGCAAGGCACGTATTCTATTGTTGCCATCGAGGATAACAACATGGGGTTTTTATCATATTGCATGAATTTATCCCTCTACATCATGTCATCTTGCTTAATGCGTTACTCTGTTTTCATGAACTTAATACTCTAGATGCATGCTGGATAGCGGTCGATGAGTGGAGTAATAGTAGTAGATGCAGGCAGGAGTCGGTCTACTTGTCTCGGACGTGATGCCTATATACATGATCATACCTAGATATTCTCATAACTATGCTCAATTCTGTCAATTGCTCAACAGTAATTTGTTCACCCACCATAAAATACTTATGCTCTTGAGAGAAGCCACTAGTGAAACCTATGTCCCCCGGGTCTATCTTCATCATATTAATCTTCCAACACTTAGTTATTTCCATTGATTTTTACTTTGCTTTTATTTTACTTTGCATCTTTATCATAAAATACCAAAAATATTACCCTATCATATCTATCAAATCTCACTCTCGTAAGTGACCATGAAGGGATTGACAACCCCTTATCGCGTTGGTTGCAAGGATTTATTTGTTTTGTGTAGGTGCGAGGGACTCGTGCATAGCCTCCTACTGGATTGATACCTTGGTTCTCAAAAACTGAGGGAAATACTTACACTACTTTGCTGCATCACCCTTTCCTCTTCAAGGGAAAACCAACGCAGTGCTCAAGAGGTAGCAGACCACGGTCAAAATGTTCAACCTTATTTTGCATATTTCGGTGGAGTACGAACTTTTGTAATCCCAAAATGATAAACATTTTTTTAAGAACTTATTGATTTGCCAAAAAAATCGTTTTGTTTTTGTAAGAAAATAAGACGTGAGACAATTGAGTTTGTTTAAGGGAAAACCAGTGGTAAAAAAATCAGCGCTGGGAGGGAAAACAACAACAAAAATAAGGATGTAAATATGAAAAGGGAATTTTATGTATTTTCAATATAATGGTACGTGTATATGAACTAGTAAAACTATAGGTATAGATTAGAAAACGGATGTAGGACATGCGTTTCAAGAGGAAAATAGAACTGGGCTGTGTGTTTGATTCAGTAAAAAAACTGCCTGCGAATGTTGTAAGACAAAATATAACTAACGTTGGCGGGCCAGAGGCCAGTAGATACCTGCTGGATCTTTGTGCCCCGTTGTCGTCATGGGCTGGGCCTGTTAAAAACAAAACCAAGCCTGGGCAGTCTACAGCCCAGTTGAAACTTGCTCGACCTGAAAAAACAATATACGTGCTCAATAAACGAGAGAATTCTGCAAGTACAGGCTGATAACTGGGATGCAGCAAGGATATTGTTTTTTCATCGTGATAATAAGAGCATGCACTTGTTTCGAAAAATTTGGAGAACTGGGAATTCGAACGGCAGGTGCTTATGCTACCCATCAAATAAAAATCAGGTACCTGAAAATTCGTTTCGAAACAAATGATTCAGCTTTATATCCATGTCGACCCTCGGCATGATGGTTGGAAGCAAATTCCAAGTTCATACCAAAAGATCGTGAACAACAATACCAACTTGCGGACGACAAGGTAGTACAAGTACCAATACCAAACTAACTTATAATCTTTTTACTCCTGGCCCTAGTGTTCGTCTGGTAGAAAATCTTGCAGAGGACCAGCTCCCGCTCCTTCTCTTGCTCCAGGTCCCCGAGGTGGTACTGGTGCATCACCCAGTTGGTCCTCTGCTGGTCGAAGTTCTTGTTGGTGTAGCACCAGAACCTTTTTGCTGCCCGTCTGCCGGCCGTTGACCATCACCGGCAAGGTATTGCCGGTGTTGTGCCACATCGCGTGCATGCTGCACTCCGACTGTATCTTGCGACGCGTCCACGTGCCCCTTTTGAACGCCCTGGAATTGCGCTGGAAGAAATGCTTGCTTAGGCCACTCAGTGTGATACCTGCAGTATTGTCGAATACAGGTTTTAGTGTACGTAGTTGGCATTTTCATAACATCTTTGGCGTGTTGCAGTCACTTGTTTCACTTTTTATTAACTGTCAAATTGTAATTGCTTCACTAGGTCTGCGTCTAAAAAGAAAAATAGAGCTATAAACAAACGAATATGTTTGTGCAAGTAGACGGCCGATCGGTGTCTTACTTGGAAGTTTCTCAAGATGGGTGTAGCATATGCCGTGCTCGCTGTCGATGGTTGGTATGAACAAATCGATGAGAGGGTGAGATCTCGCGCTGTCAGCACTCACTTTGGCCTCAAGGTGCTCGATCAGCTCTTGATCCGTGGGATCGAACTTGACACCAGCCGGCAGCACCAGCCAATCCTTCTTCGACTTGCATCAATTAATTCCAGTTATATGGTACTCAATGTATGATCAATCGACTGTTTTAAGTGAATGATGAAAGATTTCGATAGATAAGTGGTACTCCAAATCTGAAGTCCATAATACCCGAACACGCCGCCGGGATTCTTGTGTCACCTCACGCACAGCGTGTTGTCACGTCAATTCAATGTGTGGACATGATGAATAATTTGACCGACGTATACTAGTATTGCTACTGTACTACTTACTAGTCGTATTTAGTGTCACATTTTAACCATAGGTTTAACTAACAAGTACGCACTTGAAGCCGAAGTGATATATATATATATATATATATATATATATATATATATATACTGCACAGCATCTCCATCATCATTATCAGTACATCCTGCGCAGGTGAGTTAGGATGCACTTGATCCCAGAAAGGTATCTATCCTTCAAACCAGAGGAGTGCTTCAAACTAACAACAATACATAATATAAATCAAAAGAGGGTCGTGCTACAGTAGCAGAATACATGGCTCAGTCTACATATCAGTATGAATCAAGTTGTGCATATTTGCTGTTGGCATGAACCACATCGCCGCATGTCGGGTTTGCAAAAGCCATCCATCGCATGGAAGCTTGATGCCTTTCACACACTGAAGATTATCTGGCAACAAGCTGTGTCAACAAATCTCTGGATATGGTGATTCATGAAACCCATGGTATGATGTGTAAACACAGTTCCCCCTGGCGAATGGAAGTTGCATAGCACGGTAATCAGTGCCGGTGATATGATCGATGATTGGTTGGATGATCGGATAATTGAGCCCGAGGAACATGGAGTGGTTGTCGAGGCTGTAAACCCGCCTCCACTTGAATACGCCTGGCCCAACGGAGCTGGGATCTTTCTCGAACACGAAGCAGCCATAGCCATGAATGTCACGAACGCCCCAGGCATTGTACTGCATTTGGTTTGATGAAATGGTTTGGTCAATTTGGTACATGTAAATGATCATCAAATGACCACCGTCAGCTGAACGAGCAATAAACCACCACCCATCGGCTGGTATGATTCCAGGTCCTGGAATCATGAAGGCCAATGCATTTGCGTCTGCTGCAACAATTCAAATTGGAGACCAAAAGGACAAAAATAAACAAGCATGTTCAGAGTATGTGTGGAATTAAGATTATTATAACAGTGACACATATCATAGACAGAGAATTGCAATGCCATGGTCATAATCATACCCCAAGTTAAAAAAATAAGCCAATGGCTTTCATATTCTAGCAATATATCATGGTTCAAACATCATGTAACAATGAGAGGAAAACAGATATGACAGGGCCTACTCATATTCTACCATAGCACTTACTACAGTTATCATATCAACCCTAAGCAATAACATGCGTTGTTATAAAAATCCTGGAAATGAGAGTAACATATAGCAATCATGAGGTTATACTCATAATATCTATTCTAACAATCATTAGGTACCAATTCTTCTCATATCAACTCTAACAATAACATGTGTGGTCATAAAAATCTAGGAAATGAGAGGAACATATAGCAATGATGTGGTTATAGACATACTATATATTCTAAATTTGTAACAATGAACAGGCAGTCGTATTCTTAAGGTAAAGATGAGATGAGATAGAATAATTACACGACGATAGATTCCACTAGTATAGGCAGCCAATATGTGCGTCGACCGCATAAACGATGACATCGTGCACTATAGCATCAGACAGAAGTGTTCGGTGAAGAGGATCGACGATGAGCCATAACCATGTATGGCGACCGGATTCCAGATAGACTAATCCCATGTTGAACACGGCAATGAGCTTGTAATCCATGTAGTCTTCTGATGGTGTGGGCACTTCGCAGATTACAACCTTCAACAAACAGAGGTCAAGCCAAAAGCTCGACGCGTCTCGTGCGTAGTAGGCAGGAGTGTCCGGCGGGCCGCGAGGCTCGATGGCGGCGGTATCCAAAGATGGAAGGGTAATCTCTCACTGGGTGTAGATATCCACAAGACGCCACGGACTACCGGCTTGGTGGATGAGGACGATCCAGTTGGCCTTCATGCCCGCCCAGTAGTGACCGCGCATGAAGGACAGGTGGACGGGTAGTGGTAGCATGTCGAGGGGCACCATGGCAACCTCCGTAGGATCGTCAAGTCGGTGTCTGGGCCACCTGTGAGGATCGGGCATCAGCAAGCAGGGTGTCTTGAAAAGAGCCGGCCGGTTGCAGACGAGTAGACGGTATGTGACAGCCTGATTTTTGGCCCTTTCTTTTTCTTTTGTTTTTCTGAGGTTTTTGCTTGACTTTTCTTTTTCTGTGGCCTTGTGGTCTGGAAACTGAAGAAGAAGAACTCTTCTTTGCTTCCAAAGTGGCTTGTCATTCCCAAATCCTTCCCTAGACCCTGTCATTTTCATCCTAGCCCAAATCCCAATATTCTTTTTATTGGGGATATTCCTTTTCTATTAAAGGAATAACTCAAATTCCCCTAGGTTGTGAAGCAACCTTTATTTCCATCACTCCTAAAATTCCCAAATAATTCTCAGAAATTGTTTGGGTCATATCTTTCTCAAATATAGCAAAATATTTCATTTGTCATGTTTATCATCATGCTCAAATAATTCATTTCCTATTCTGCCCTAAATGGCACATTGTGAAGCAAGTGCTATTTTACTTTTCCCAATTAACCTCAAACTCCTGGGACACCTTTTCCTGTCCATATCATTGCCACATGCCAAAGTGCAACCTCATTTGCCTAGTAAATATTCCTGAGCAATTGTTCAAAGTTCCTGTCTGAGGGAACTAGTTGTGAAGGAAGTACAAGCTAGGCATATCCAAATGAGTTGCCATTTTGCATGATCCCTCATACCATCATATCATAGCTCTCCACCAAAGTAGAGCTCATGTCATGCCTCCATGTGAGCTCATCTTCAATTCTTTGATTCTGTCCAAAATTTCAGTTTGTGAACCAAGTATATGTTATCTTGCTCCATTATGGCTGCCAATTTTTCTAGGCCTTCTGTTATCCATATAACTTACCTCCACCCATTTTGGGCATGTTTCATCAAGCCATTATTTCTCTAGAATTTTTTCAAGTTTCTGTCCAGAGGAGATGTTTGTGAAGCAAGTACCAGTTTGGCTTGGCCAATTGGTATGAGACTTTTTGAGCATCTTCATAGGACCAAATGACTCTGCCTTCCCCAATTTGAGCTCAAGTTGATGCTTCATTAGAGTGCATCATCAAAATCTTGATTCTGGACCATATTTGGCAGTTGCAAAGCAACTCTGTTAAATCTTGATCCAAACCCCTCCATAGTTACCAGGATGTAAGTCCTTCTTTACCTCAACCTCCCAGACAACTCCACTTGACCCAATCACCTCCCTGTTGAGCAGCAGTACACGATCAAGTTTACTGCAGTAAACTTCAGGTGTTAACTGCCATTTAACCATGTCACCTTTAACCAAACTACCACCGCAGTTGCAACCTCCCCAGGAAGGACAAGCCCCCAGACATTGTTTGGCCGGCCGTGTGCCACTGTGTGCACCAGTGCACGCGGTGATCACGAGCTTTGGCATGCAATGCACGCGCTCTGCTGGCGTTGGCCGCGTCCAGGGCGTCTTCTTGCTCGGGCCCCTCTCCGTCTCGTCGCCTTCGCGCTCGTGAGCCTGTCCAACAGCTGGCCTGCGTCGTCGCCGTCCTCATGGAGCCCTCTTCCCCTCCGTCAGCCCCTCCGTCAGCTCTCGTCGCCGCGCGCCCACGGGAAGCCTGTAGCTGACCGGGCATTTATGGCGTTCGGCCTCTTCTCGTCTTGTCCACGAGCTTGGCCTCGTCTCCGTGAGCCCTGCCCTTCGTCCGTTCCCTCTCCGTCGCCTTCCCTAAGCTCATGCGCGTGCACATGCGTCCGCGGCGCCGGCCGCGTGTCCGCGGCGACGACGGCGCGGCACCTCGCCCCGCGGCTATATAAGCCCACCCCGAGGCCGTTCGACCTCACCACCAGCCCCCCTCACTCCCAGCAACCTCCCCATCCATCCGCCCGAGCCTCTGGAGCTCTCCTGCTCCACCATTACCGCCATGGCCGCGGGCCTCTTCATCCTAAATTCGCGGCCACCAGAGCCCTACTCTTCCCCTAGCCACCACCCTCGGTTTCCCCGGAGTCCGGCGAACCTCCCTACCCTCTCTCCACCTCACCGGAGCACCCCTAGGGCTATGCCCCGAGAACGGCCGCCGCTCTCTGCCACCTCCCTGTCGCCGTGAGCTCCGTCGCCCCTGGTCCTCCCCGGCGCCCTTTTCTCGTCTGGGTGGGCGCAGCACTCCACCCCGAACCGGCCGGTGCTCTCGCGTGAGCCTGGGACGGCCGGAGCTGCCCGCCCCGTCGCCGATCTCCTCCCTGCCTCCCTCCTCTGTTTCCATCGCGGCGCAGCGAGGAGGAGGAAGAAGACAGGAGCCTGGCGGGGCCCATCTCCTAGCGGCCCCACCTGTCGGCGGGTAGGTGTTGACCCCGCCTGCCTAGCTGGATAAGTGACGGGCCCCACCGCCCGTGGGACCCGCACGTCAGCGTCACACGCCTCGGTCCCGCCTTGGCTGACTGGATTAAGTGGAGGCGTACTCGGTTGAGTACGTTTTCACCTTCGGGAAAGCGCATTTTCCCTCTACTTCAGCTCAAAGTACGCTTTCTTTTACTGAAAGCGTATTTCCTCTCTGTTTCAGCCCAGAATGCGTTTTCTTAATCAGAAAGCGTATTTCTAACTTTGCGCCTCTGTCTTATCCACTCAGGGACTTGTTTGTGATGATATTTTTCCAGAAAAGTCCCTGAACTTCAACCCCTCATATCTTTTTAACCACAACTCCAAATGAGGTGAATCCAAAGCCCACTTCTCCGTTTCGTCGAGCCCGTTCTGTTGCTTTCATTTTCACTATGGTTTGACACTGTGAAAATGACCTTTTTGCCCTTGCACGTAAACAGCCCCTCCGAGAGAGAACTGTTTCCGGCAAGTCTTTCCGCGGCTTCACCGCAGTTCTCCCCAGTGCCTTCTTCATCCCCAGGCAAGCCACAATACCCACTTGCATGATAGTCATGCAGTGGCCATGGGTTTCAACTTGAATATTGAATAAATGGTTGCTTGTTTAAAAGATGGTTATCGTTGTTTCGGTAATGCTTTTGGGTTAGTGCTTACTTTCTTGCTATGTTGTCATGCACCTAGTTGTCATGCCCTGCTAGTTGCTAGTGTTCCTTCATATGCTTATGCTTGCTAGTAGTACATGTTGATGTTGGTGATGGTCTTCGGTGCATGACAGCTATCTGTCCCGAGTACTGTTCTTATACATGTTCTATTGCATCTAGTTGGTTAAATGCTTGCATGATAGCACTGTTGATATGTTCTTGCATGGTATTTATTGTTGATGCTAGTGGTCATGTTATGTTATGAGTAGTGTTGCACTTGTAATATTTATGCTCATCATTATGCCATGTTCAGTTGGATATGATTCATTGTTGATATGGTGGATAGTTATGTTGTACCCTCATGATTATGTTGATATCATGCTCATGCATTGTAAATGCATCATGTTACTTTATCATGGCTCAGCATATTGCATTCAAGTTAACCGGATTTAATTGAACTTGAACAACTGTTGGCTGAGTCATGGTGCCGCCAGATCGAAACTGACCAGTGCAACCACGCTTACCTTATGGGAAGGTCCTAACTGGGTCTATTGTCGTGCATCTCGCCGGTGCCTCCCACGAGGGAAGGTTATGGGCGTGCTTACCCTAATCAGGTAGGCAGACATAACCTTGTGTGCTCGTTGTTTTTAGTTTTATGGATCCAGTCCCCGAGTGGGAGTGTTTTGACCACGACGGTGGTCGGGGTGTCTTTGGTAGACACGGGGCCACCCAGGACTAGCCCGTTGGGGATTTGGTTAGAGTGGCCGGGAGAATGTCACGGCAGTAGATCGGTTTTGTCGGAACACCGTTGGTCCACCCGAATGGGAGTGTGAGGCCATGGGTTCCGTAGTGTGGGTAGAGTGTACTAACCTCTGCAGAGTGTATATTAAATCTATTGATAGCCGCGCCCGCGGATAAGGGCCCAGTTCGTGTCGGTCCCACCGTGAGTCAACAGTATTAATAATAACTTGATTAATAACAACCCCGGTTTGATGATGAGATAAGTTGGTTGTGATCGCCGTAAGGATCACGGGCCAAATATTGGTCGTGGTTGTGATCGCCGTAAGGATCACGGTTTGAGACCAAGTGTTGGTCGTGGTTGTGATCGCCGGAAGGATCACGGTGGTATCAAGGATACCGAGTTATTGTATATTCGTGATGTTGTGCGAGAATCATGGGCAAAGATCAAGCTCCTTGTGGTCATTTAATGATTACTACGGTATTGTTGATACCAAGCTTGATTTGATCCTGAGATAATCGTGTGATGTCCAAGGTTGGTAAGTGAGGCATGTGATGGTTACGTAGTAACCCGAGCAAAATAAATAATGCATATAGTGTCATCATGTTGCATGCTAGTATCGTCAGACTCATATGCTCATGCTATGCTCATGTTGTTCTAGCTGTATCGTGTTCATGTTGCCTTTGGATTTTTAGTGGCTATTATGATTATTTTCATGATGGTACCTGGTATTATTTTGGGAGTATTACTTTGGGTGTCATGTTGTTCAGGCCATGTTGTTATGAGGATCTTATGTTAATTCCTGCTTAACCTATAATTGCCATGCTGTTGTTTGTCTTGAATGCTTCTGGTTAATTGTGAGCTTGCAAGTACATTCAATGTACTGACCTAGCGTGTCATGCCAGCTTGCAGGTCGTGCCTGGATTGCATGCTTGTTTGCCATGGATTCTTTGTTTGCGAGCTAGGATAAGCGTTCCAGCCAGAGTCCATGTGGATTGGAGTTCACCACCGTCGTCGTTGTTCTGCTGCTAGAGTTATTCCGCTGCTTCGAGTTGTTCTGCTGCTTGCATAGAGCAACTGAGGATGGTGTAGTGTCGCCGTGCCGATGTTATTCATTGTAATATCGGAGACCTTGTATTCATATTCGTGATATAATCGAAAGCTGGTTTGTTCTATGCTAAGCAGTGCCGTATTCCAGAAGACTTCTCCTCGATCTCTGGGCTGGAATACGGGGCGTTCCGGTTTTATCTGAGCCGGGGTGCCACACGGTACAAAGACACCGAGCATGCGGCCACACGGACGGTGCTGAGTAGGTCCATACGATTACAGATCTGCTCCAAGAGAACATCGGGGAGGGAATTCCAATCGTGGCTCTGCGTGTCAGTCGGTTCTGCCATTGGGGTTTTTGGTGCCTGCGAGCCAGCGGGGAAGTGGATTCGGGCAGGCGAGCAAAGAAGCTTCTCCTCGTGTGGCCGAGCAGTGAGCAGGGGGGATATGGTACGCGCGAGCTACCAAGGAAGATGGCGCGGGCGGGCAAGCAGTGAGCGGGGGGAAATGGTGTGCAGCCGACGATGGGGAAGAGAGGAGGAAGAAGAAGAGAGGAGGAAGAAGAGTGGAAGACGGGAAAGAAAGTGCATTAAATCTCAATTCTACTACTACTACCAGGATATACCGTCCTTCGGAGTGTAAATAGTTACACCGATGACATGTGGGTCTACCACAAGAGGGCCCATATGTCAGTTAATGGAGGACAAAAGCGTGCTTTACTGGCAAACATGATGGCAGTACTGGGTAAGGCTGATTTAGTAACACCAACACGCTGGTTCAGCTTATTAATTAAGTGCCCCATCTACTGCAGCATGTATTGTCACTTCACTGCAAAGACTAGTTGAATAGTTCTCTCTGACCGAGATGGGGAATAATGGATCGCGAAGACTTCCTTTCTACATTGTCCCTATGCCTCTACGCTCACTTCACTCATTTTGCTCCGTACGTAGTCACTTGTTGAAATCTCTAGAAAGACAAATACTCCGTATTTGGGAATAGAGGGAGGATTTTACTCCGTATTTGGGAATAGAGGGAGGATTTTACTCCGTATTTGGGAACAGAGGGAGGATTTTACTCCGTATTTGGGAACAAAGGGAGTATCACCATATGGAGGGAACAGAGGAAGCTTGAAATATGAACATGTCAATGGGAGGGAGTAAGCCCCATGCATGCATGCATGCATGCAACATGCAACACTCACACGTACACATGGACGCACACAACACTCACGCACCCATGCGGCACACAGCACACGACGCAACACACACGCTCACGCTCAAGTGCTCAACCTACTCCCTACGTCCATGAAGGACTATACATTTAGAGATTTACACATTGACCAGGGCATAATTAACGCCCAAAAGTAGCAGACTTATGTGTGCATGCGATCATTGAGAGAAGAAGATTAAATGAAGGTCGTTGCATGCTGTAATTAAGGATAAACATGTAGCCTATACCTAGAGCACAAGTTGGTGCATTAGTCAATCAATATCGATTTAGATTAAAGGCTAAATGCATTGGAAGTGTAGATGTACTACACTCTTTTTTTTTAGCTGATTTCTTTGCTCTGCCAACTGATAGGTGGGACCCAGAAACCAGGTGACAATTTAATCAGTCAACAAAGTGCCACGTCGACTATGTGGCCGGTCAGTAGGGTGCAATATGGTGCTCTACGATGAGCTAGTGATCGTATAATCACCGCAAAACTATATATAGTGACCGTAAAGAGCATATTGTTACATAAGTTAACCGCCAATGTATTTTTCTCTTTTCAAATTAAGCCATATTAACCGGAAAGGACGCAGTATGGACTAGTACTAGTACTGCTTTGATGTGTCCCGTCAACTCACCGAACGAGGAGAAGCTTGCTTACTACGCCTCTCCCTCGCCCACGCGCGCGGTGGTTCGCAGGACGAGGAGAGGGTTTTGACTATAGCGCCCTCGCCCTCGCCCTCGCGGTGGACGTGCAACAGTTCAATCGGTGTTAGTTTGCCAGAAGCATAATGTACTGTAGTATCATCATTGTTGGACCTTCCGAAGAGGCGAAGAGCCAAGTGCAAGGTTCACACAGGTACGAACTGTTGAGCCTCCCGAAGAGGCAAAGAGCCAAGCGCACGGTTTTATAGGAGTTGTCGTCCTAGTAGGAGCGTACTACAACTATAGCGAACGATGCTACTGTATGATGTCGCCACGTCACGTATATCCAAAGCTGTGCCACCTTTTTTTTCTCAAAGAGCGTGTTGGAGCCCGTGCAACAATCACACAAGTTGCATGTACACATAACACATTTACTAGTAATAAATTCTAAAGGACAAATGCCAGTATGCCACACAAGTTCATCTCCAATTCATGTGATAAATTTGTGCACGACTAGTCTACATATATTCACAGCGCTACCGTTCACAATTTACCGTACTCCACTTACACGTTATAGATGGGCTACATGTCCTCCTCCAGGTTCCAGTCCCAGGTGTTCTTCATGGATGGCACGATCCATAGCGGTGGGCAACGGGAATCATTGTCGCAGCTTTCTAGTACAGTTCCACACGATGGAGACTCATCCAAGCTGAAGCGGCATAAATCAGGGATAGCGTGTCCTAGCATGTCGTTCATCCGGCGGTGCGCGCTGAAGATACAACCATGCTTCATGAACGGCAGGCCTTCCGTGTCGTGCATGGAAGGTGGCATTCGCTTCACAATGGGGTAGCTGTCCCCAATGAAAAGCGAGTACTCTCCAAGAGTGTTCCTCGGCACCCACGTAGCATCACGGGGGTCGAACTCGGCGTCGTTCCTCTGGTACATGCGGCATCTCAGATCTGAACACATGGTGACGTACATAGTCAAGGTCCATGCATAATAATGTTTTGCTCAAATATGGCGGTCAGTAATACTGTGCAACAAATAGTACTACTCCGGTATAGAGGAAGTAAAATAACCAGCTTATTATATATAGCCACTCTTGGCTACATGGATGAGATAGTAAGACATGGAAAAACAAAAATGGTGGCAGCTAGTGGGTTCAAGTCTTCAAGGGCCTAGCTAGCTATACGCGTCCTCCAAGGTAAAAAGTACTCCTACTAGTACGTAAGTAGAGTACTAGTACAACAATGAAAGAGAAGGCGAGAGGGTTAAAAATGGAATACCTGGGTAGATGGTGACGGTCCGATCGTGGTAGATTGTGTGACCATGTTGCACATCAGTGGTACCATGGGTAACGAATGCTAAGATAGTTGATCCCAATATGCCAAAGTCAGCTACAAGGTTCCAGGTTAGACCGAATCGCAGTGCAAATGCACATCCAGGATCGACGATCTTATTTTGATCGCGGGATGACTGGTCCCTGCAAAATAATGGAGTACCGTTAGGGATGCAAATGATGGTTTGTGCATTCCATTTGTAATCTCCCGTACCGTAGGATGGCAACCAGATGAAACAAGTCCCCTGGCTTGTCACCGCGAAGATGCGGCCTAGATGAAACAAGTCCCCTGTTTGGATGAGATTTATCATGTAATCGAGTTAGTTTTGTTAGGGTTTGATCCCTAGTATCCACTATGTTCTGAGATTAATGTTGCTATGACTTTGCTATGCTTAATGCTTGTCACTAGGGCCCGAGTGCCATGATTTCAGATCTGAACCTATTATGTTTTCATGAATATATGTGAGTTCTTGATCCTATCTTGCAAGTCAATAGTCGCCTACTATGTGTTATGATCTGGCAACCCCGAAGTGACAATAATCGGGACCACTCCCGGTGATGACCATAGTTTGGGGAGTTCATGTATTCACTATGTGTTAATGCTTTGGTCCGGTACTCTAAAAAGGAGGCCTTAATATCCCTTAGTTTCCATTAGGACCCCGCTGCCACGGGAGGGTAGGACAAAAGATGTCATGCAAGTTCTTTTCCATAAGCACGTATGACTATATTTGGAATACATGCCTACATTACATTGATGAATTGGAGCTAGTTCTGTGTCACCCTATGTTATGACTGTTACATGATGAACCGCATCCGGCATTATTCTCCATCACCGATCCAATGCCTATGAGCTTTTCACATATTGTTCTTCGCTTATTTACTTTCCAGTTGCTACTGTTACAATCACTACAAAACCCAAAAATATTACTTTTGCTACCGTTACCGTTACTTCCATACTACTTTGCTACTAAATACTTTGCTGCAGATACTAAGTTATCCAGGTGTGGTTGAATTGACAACTCAACTGCTAATACTTGAGAATATTCTTTGGCTCCCCTTGTGTCGAATCAATAAATTTGGGTTGAATACTCTACCCTCGAAAACTGTTGCGATCCCCTATACTTGTGGGTTATCAGGCGTCTTCGAATGTGTAGGGGTACAAATCTGCCGCCGCCAACATGTGCCAGCCTCTGCCGTTACTGCCTCTTGCATTGATGGCAATCCTTATGTCGAACACCGCGATGAGATAGTAATCGTCGTAGCCGCATCGCTTTGTCGGCGGGTCCGCAATTGCTATCTTCTTAAATCTCATGTAGGCATCATCATACGTATTCAAGCCCAGCCAGTCCGGAAGGCCGATCCCAATGGTGGAGAAGGGGTCTACCGGAACGGCCGCACTGCTGTGGATGTTGTGCAAAATGATGGTGGTATCCGGCCGGAGGTATGCAAGCCAATCTTCGTTGGCACCGACCCAGACCTATATATAAGACGGTGCAGCGGAGAAATTATGGGATGGAAATGGAATAACTAAGTACTACATGATCAAACTCCATTACTGACCTGCTCATCGGACAAAATCCGACTACCTCTCAACGTCGGCAACTCTAGCGGAGTCAACGTGCAACCATGGCCAGGGAGCGGTGGACTGTTCGAAGGATTGTCCCATAGAAGAACCTTCTCCTCGAGGACGCATGGAAGACCAACAAGCATGGCCTTTTCCCAAGCCATTTTAAGCACCGTCTTAAAAAAGTTGGTGCAGGAAGCACCGAGTCTTGCGGCGGTGAGGACGTCGGAGCGGCGTGCGATTTCTCCCAGAGGATCGTCCTCCAAGGTCGCCCAGCCCCGACGAGGAGGAGAACCGCCTGGCGATTCCATGGGAGCAGCGACGAACTTCCTTCTCTTCGGGGGGAGGGGAACTGGTGAGTAGGAGATAAGAGCGTAGTAACCGCAGGGCCTCGTCCCTTCCAACTGTAGATCGTTCCTTAGCGAAGGGGTGAGGCTATTATTTACTACTAGTACTAGCATTATGGGATGTTATGGGATTGCATTATGCTGTAAATAATAGCACTAGTAAGAAATTGTTGGCACTAGCTAGTAGTTTTTGGCGTGGATTAAGAAATTTTGGGTATGTTTTTGCTATTTTTTGTACACGCCAACTAGTGTCAAAAACGTCTTAAATTATGTGATGGAGGAGTACGTACTCGTACTGTAGCAGTACTAGTACTACTTTCTCAACTAGTAGTGCGATGTACTGTACTTCTAGTATAGTGCACCAATTTTGAACTCTTGAATCTCAGGGCCAAGGAGCTATAGTTGGAAGTGGAGGGTACTACTGTTCTCTAGAACCATCGCTGTACTATCAATGCAGGGAAAGTACACCTGCGTAGTGGCCTAGTGGGTACTCTCAGTGCTCTATTCAGCCGCTCCTCTCACGTAGCTGGCCTACTCAGCCGCTCCTCTCACTAACACACTAGCAGCCTGTTTATCCGCGACGGTTACTGCGGGGGCAGAACATTTGAGTTATTTGATACAGCGAGACTAGGCTTTTCGCTTCCATTTGTGGAGCAGTGGAGGTGTAATGGATCTCGTCGAACTTTGTTAGTAGTTCCTTCTTTATGAATGAGATGAAGCAAAGCTTTTGCCTCCATTTCAAAAAAAACACGTCAAGAGGAATTTCTTTTATAGTAGAGCCGATAATGGAGTGAAGTCCATGCGTGCAACGCCACAAGCTATAGAGTAGTAGTAGAGCACTTTACGTACAGAGCCATATTGCACAGTTCCCAATGCCCCGCCAGGCTTTTCCGGCTCCTCGGGCTTAATTGGGAGGCGCTAGTTTAAATATGCTACTAGCTGATGAGGAAGCTGCAAGCGAGGTGCGGCTAGGGCGAGCACGCGATCCACGACATGCTGGGAAGGAAAACCCGTTCACGCGGCTAGGCTATCCAGTGCACCCAGATTGTGGTGCCGCACGTCCGTTTGACTTCAAAACTCAAACTACCCGTGTAAAATATTGGCTCGCAACAAAGTTACTATTTAAAAAAAGGCCGCCGTGCGTTCGGCCGGGATCGAACCCACAAAACGAGGTATACACTCCCGCGACCACTAGTAGTACTCGTTGGAGTACAACGCAACCTAGAATCGCCTTTTGTCGCTAGTAGTACATTGTTCCTTACAAGAAACCCCTAATAATGCAAGAAACCACTAATAATGCCAAGAAACTACTGCCACTTGCATACGTGGCAGACTTAAGATAAGACTACCTTATCAACCATTGTACATGCTCTTACCAACCAGCCCTACCAAGAAACGACTACTCTACAAAGTGCCGTTATAGGCACGTTTCAACCCATGGCCCTATTTGGATACATTTGTTGTCAATCTAACCCTGCCATCCAAACACCACTTTGGTTAGAGTTAGTTCAGGGTTAGAATCTAACCTCTGGCTTAGAGTATCCAAACAGGGCCCATGTCGCCCATTAAGTCAACACCTTCTATTCGACCGGGCGTTATGACTTGCGGGACCTACATGTCAGCCTGCACAAAAATCCCCGAGTGACCTCCTACCTCCGGCCCGTCCACCTGGTCATCCTCGGCCATGGGACGCAGCTACCGCCGCCGGCAGAAGGCGAGGTCAAAACCGCCGGCGGTGCGGAGCCCATCTTGCGGCAGCCCAGATGCCAACTCCGTCCGGCGCTTGCGGCCGCTAGCTAGCCAAGATAGCTCCGTCCAGCTGCTTGTCTGCAAGGTTTGCTAGCTAGATTGGCACGGCAGCGCGGCGGCCTGCTCGCGCGCGCCGCGCTAAGGCCAGCCATCTGGCTCGAGCGAAGGCTAGCGCGGCAGCTTGCTCGCTCGTGAGTCATGCTCGGGCCAGCCTGCCAACCCGTGCGGAGGCTAGCGCGGCGTCCGGCCCGTCCGGCGGAGCGGCGGCCAACTCGCCCATCACCTGCACCACCGACGAACACGCATCAGTACTGTTTGAAGTAATGTTCAAGAGAAATAATGATTTGAGGGGGAATAACAGGATAGAAGGTCAGATGTGGGTCCCTCATGTCAACGGTCAAACAAAATGTGTTGGTTTAAGCTGCCTCGTCAGCATGGACGTGTGGGCCAACCCTGTCATAAATGGGTTTAAACTAACCTAATTGGTAGGTAGTAGTTTTTGGCGTGGATTAAGAAATTTTGGGTATGTTTTTGCTATTTTTTGAACAATAGATTCTTCCTAGGGCTGGTTGAAAGTGGTAGTTCTTTGTTAAATACTCTACATATTGTAAGTAGGAGTGAAAGTTAAGCTTTGGAACCCAATAAGCAAGGCTAGTTACATAGTGCATATGTGTACATGATTGAAAGTAAATATCAACCATGACTGACTAATACCTTGATGGAAAACTCAAAACTATGGAATACTAGGGAAAAAAATTGCATGGTTGGAAATACTAGCAATGTTCATGTGTGTTGCAACGAATCATAATTAGAATAATACTTATTCACAAACTTGATACAAAACACTCTAATTTTGATATACATATATCACTAGAGATATATTATGTTTCAATTAGAATATATTCCTTGGGCTGTTTGGGTGAGGTCAGGGAGGGATGTGGTTGGTTTTAAGATACTAATTATGGGTTTTCTGCAAATTGGTAGACAAGTGGGATGTTGGTGAGAAAAGGCAACAACTTACCTCATAGTCGTTAGATGTAGATCTAATGGTCACAAACAACGGATGGCAGATACACCATCATCACCAACTTAGTCTTCTGTAGGAGTACTAGCAAGATCCGTGCATTGCACGGAACATCAAGATGCATTTTTTATAAAAACACTCATTGTGATTGACCCATGCGGGAGTAATCCCATGTTTAAAAACTAATGATATCTCGAGAAATAGGAGATAAGGTGAAGAGGAGTGGGACGTGGTGGTGATTGGTGATCGGACTGAGCGGAGGCATGGGGATTGACAACGCGACAGCAGCCACCAGGCCAGTTTGTTCCAGAGGCTTCCTTTCTTAATTGCTGAACAATGAGGTTGTTGGAGATAAGGATGAACGAGGGAAGGCCTTGTCTGCAAATGTGGAGAGGGGTGTGGGTATCTTTTAGTTTAATTTCCATCAGTCAGATATAGATCGGACGGTCTATATTGCAAGATGGCACGCGTACCATCATCACCAACTCGGTTTTTTATAAGAGAAGAAATATAAGTATGGAGATACAAACGTATTATCGATACTTGTTTCCGTAAACTAGCATCTACATTCTATTCAACGCCTCAGCATGTGAGGCCTTAGCACAATGACTTCTCGACTATGTAAAACAAAGGTTTTCCCGTCACCGATAAGGAGGGGGTGACGGCGGCGCGCTTTTTGGCTTGCTCTAGTCCTAGTAGTCATACTAGGTGGTCTAAGCACATGTAGATTTATTCTTTTTCACGTCTCGTGTTCGCCGTACTGCCACGACTGTTGATGAATAGACGGTAAGTTATTCATGGGGAAACCCTTGTTGAGCGTGTTTGCGAGAGAGAGAGAGAGAGACAGTGTGTGTGTGTGTGATATGTCTAGAGACTGAGGCAATGATAACAGATTCTTTGTGTCTATGTGTGTGGAGGATAGAGAGAGACATGTACATGGGGCTTTGTGTTGTGTAACATGGAGACACATATACATAATTAGAGAGTGAGTGTGTGAGATACACATGCGGACATGGGGAGAGATGAGGATCCAGATTAATGGGTGTTTGTGTGTGTCTATGTGTGTTTGTGCGCGCATTTGTGTGTGAGAGGGAGTGTGTGTATGTGGAGTAGAGATACCACTAATGATGTAAACCTAGTATAAGGGAAGGGGGAATGATGTGACATGTGTAGTAGCGGGATAGCATGGGTGCGGGTGGGAGAGCAGACTATTTGGAAGAGACATCGAGTGTGTGTGGGAGAGGGGTGTGAGAGCGAGAGAGAGAGAGAGAGAGAGAGAGAGAGAGAGAGAGAGCTAGCTAGCGACGGAGAGAGAGAGAGAGGAAGAGAGGGGGCGAGAGAGGGGGTGTTTGTGTCCATAAATGGCGTATAGATAGGTAGACAATGTTGATGTTGTTTGAAATTGGCCTATGTACGGAGACGCAAGGGAAGCGAGTCATCGTGTGTGTGATAGGGACTTCATGAGAGATCTAGAATAGATAGTGTAGAGAACAATGTGCGAGATCGAGAACTATGATACATTAGGGAGCTATGGAAAGAGTCATGACATATATGTATACAGGGAGGAGCTGGGGCGGGTCCGCACGTGGGAGAGATAGAAAGAGGAGAGTGGTGCACAAGGAGACAAAGTGTGTTTGTTTTGCAGTGGGGGTGGTGTGTGAGGTGAGTGTGCGAGAACCACATAACTAGGGAGATAGACGTTTCGGGGCGACATTTTGTGTGTATGGGAAAGATACACTCTACATAGTGCGTGTGCTTGGGAAAGAGAGATGTTGGGAGACCTAGCTAGAGAGTAGGGGAAGAGATGTGTGCATGCCCAAGAGACAAGTGATAGAGACCTATATTGGGGTCCGGACTTTAGAAGAGAGAGGGGTGTTAATGTGCTCGTGTGTTGGTGTTTGGGGGAGAGAACGACTTCTCTGTGTGTGGGGGGGTGGGCGACGAGGGGTGGGGGCGACGAGGGGGGGTTGGCTTCATATAAAGAGTGAGGTGTCTATATTTGAGGGACTTTAGCGTAATTGAGATATACATGGTCAATAGTGTGTGCACTCATGGTTGATCAATTTGTTTCATAGTTTGGACTATGAGATAACGATACTTTTGAACATGCGTGATATACCTTGATGTACCAGAATTACAAACCTAAGATTGGAATTTTGGAATTCGACTCCATCATTAGCTTTGTAATTCATTTAAACGGAGGTACATTTTTAAGACGGGATTTCGTGATTTCAAATTCATATATCAAACCTAGAGATATACACATACAGGCATGTTCGAACTTTATAATCATCCACTTTATTCATGCACATACAAAATTTTGCTTTTGTCATCATATTTAGGATACACACATTTGGAATTTCATTTGAATTGGACCGTATGATGGTATTTGCTTGTAGTAGCTCAATGATCCATATTTGAATTGAAAGGACAATCTAAGTTTCAAGTTGGAGACATTGATTTTCAAAACTTGCACTTTTTTTGCGTGCAAAACAAACAAATTCTCGGCCATGATATCATAGTCGGCCGTACAAGAGCAGAATATAATTTCAGGCACCAAAAGCTTTCAAACTTCCCGCTCACATCGAAATATCTCGCGCCCGAAAGTTTAGCCCTGCGATATTCCTGTTTTACCCCTACCACATGAACGGAAAAGGGCTACTTTGGTAACTCCATTGTTTTCCCCTCTTTGCCCCCAACATTCTTCCCCAGAGCCCCTTCCCCTCCCCGACCCCCTCCCCCCAACCACGGCAAGCCGCCGAATCTAGTCCTCCACCGCAGCGGTGGACCTCACACCCCGATAGATCTACCTTCCGCACCTTGGAACCCCCAACTGCCAACTCACCACTTCACTGGAGCCGCTTCAGCGACTGGCTTGTCCACCGCTCCAGATCTCCTTGACCGCCATCATGGTCCACCGCACCGGATCTGCTTAACCGGCGCCCTCGTCCACCACAGTGTATGCCCTTCACTGACTCCCTCGTCCGTCCCTTCGCTGGCCCTTCATACAAGCCCTCGTCCGCTGCAACAGATCCGCCTCACCGAAAGCACTGTACAACGCGCCTGCCGAAGCCTTCGTCCACTACACCGGACCCGCTCCGCGGACGCCATATTCAACTCCACCGGCCCTGCTTTACCGACGCCGCAGCCTCATCAGGTTATTTCGATCTGTACTCCTTAGGGTTTTCTCTTTATCGTGCAACTGTTCACTTACCACAGATGAGCTTTCTTGTATGTCGACAGGCGCCGCAACCATAGCACCGGAGCTGCTTCAGCGACGGCGACAGCCGGCCCAAACTCAACCGCAACACGAGCACCATCGACGATCCTTAGCTATCAAGTATGCCAACGATACCCATACGCCACCGAGAATCAGGTACTATTATCCAACGGCCGGCGCCTACGTTCACTTTCTTAGCATAAGCACCACACCTTTGAATTTCTTCAGGGCATCATTCAGTTTTTCATGAGACGCGTTATTCTGCTTGCACCTGTAGGGCCATACTTCTGGCAGTGAACATGTTACATGTGCTAAATTACATGCCAGTGCACATATAGTTAATATGCTTTAGTTTTATCCTAAGTATTACTGTACTTCCTAGATATCACTGCCTACTATTTTACTTCTTGCATGCTATATTTATGATAATGGTGTTGTTCTGATGCCACCTGTTGGTTCCATCAGACTGCTTCATGTTCTCTATGCTTAATTACACATCAGCAAACTAGCATGTGGTTCCGCTGGTTTTTGTTCGTTCTACCCTACATTTTCTGATGCTAGCTATTACATCACTGCTCCGAGCCTCTGTTCATTACTTTTTTGTGTGTTCTTGATCTTCCCAAGTGAAAGTGCTAGTTATCGACCAGAGGGGGGGTGAATAGGCGATTTTTATGAAAGTCTTCAAAACATGAGAGTTTCAAAGACAAACAATAGAAATGAACCTATTGATATGCAGCGGAAGGTAGACTACACTAAGCAAGCCATAGTCAAGTATTCAAAGAAGTGAAAGCAGGAAGACTAATAGCAGCTAGGTAGTAAAGATCAGTATGGAAGATAGTGTGAAGCCAAATAGAAATAGAAGTCACACAGTGAAGTCAAACAGGTAACGCAAGCAGGCAATGACTTCTCGAAGACAAACTGTAAATAAAGAGAGGGAGATGATAGAACTAGTCGCTTAGTGAAGACAGGGATTTGTTGGACCAGTTCCAGTTGTTGTGACAACTGTACGTCTGGTTAGGGAGGCTGAGATTCAACTCAGAAGACCGTGTCTTCACCTTATTCCCGTTGAGCTAAGGACACCCAGTCCTCGCCCAATCACTCTGGCAAGTCTTCAAGGTAGACTTCCAAACCTTCACAGACTTCGTTCACCGGCGATCCACAATGACTCTTGGATGCTCAGAACGCGACGCCTAACCGGCTGGAGGATTCACAGTCCTCAAGTGTAACAAGTCTTCAGGTCACGCGGACAGAAAGACTTCAGTGATGCCTAACACTCTTTGGCTCTGGGTGTTTGGGCTTTGTCCTCGCAAGGATTTCTCTCTCTCAAAAGCTTCGAAGGTGGGTTGCTCTCAAACGACAAAAGCCGTGCACTAACTCTGAACAGCCACCAATTTATGGTGTAGGGGGTGGGCTGTTTATAGCCACTAGGCAACCCGACCTGATTTGTCCGAAATGACCCTGGGTCACTAAGGAACTGACACATGTTCCAACGGTCAGATTTCAAACACACGCGGCAGCTTGACTTGGGCTACAAGTAAAGCTGACTCATCCAGCTCTGGATAAGATTTGCTCTCATTGTCTTCGCTCGAAGACATAGGATTTGGTTGAGCATCACTTCAGTCACTCCGACTTTCTTCACTTGGACCCCACTTAATAGTATGGTGGTTCCTATGACTCAACATGAAGAAAATGAAACTACGAAACAACTATGTCTTCGCGCTCCAAAGTCTTCATGCGATGTCTTCTCATGTCATAGTCTTCAATGTGAATATCTTCACATACCACCATTGTCTTCAATGTCTTCATACATTTTTAGGGGTCATCTCCGGTAGGTAAACTGAATCAATGAGGGACTACTACCTGTGTTATCCTGCAATTCTCACAAACACATTAGTCCCTCAACCAGGTTTGTCGTCAATACTCCAAAACCAACTAGGGGTGGCACTAGATGCACTTACACCAAGTTGCATGACTAATTTGATGCTTCTATTAATTATGGAGCTGCCAACCCCATCAAGCAAAATATTTGTTCTTTTGGGGCTGGCACCTCGAACAAGCATAAAAATAGAGGGAAGCAGATATATTATCGTGTATGCACACACCCTTCTTTCATTAGTTTAGATGAACCATTGATGATCAATTTGAACCACTGCATGCACCTAAATAGAGGGTGCAGAATAAACTACAACAAGTAGATTTGCAACCACGGGATGCTGACGATCTCTTCAAAGAACATTGCAATAGCAGCGAGGCTTCACAGCAACATATGGTAAGCCAATGTGTTTTAGTACATGTGAAATGTAATGCATGTGGGCTGCTTTCTTGGCTTGTGCCCTCAACTTGTAATCCTACAGAATAACAAATAGTTCAGTTGTCTGCTTTGCTGTATTGCTTGATTCGAATGCTTGTTTGTTACTTGTTACGCTATACCTTAGTTGGCCAATATGTCAGCAGTGCCTGTTGTACTATCGTAAAGAAATGCATGCCTAGTTCATTTGAGTCCTTAACTTTTCCTCTGAACTTCATCACAAGATTGTCTTCGTAGTTTATATGAGGCCACACTATTAAGTGCTTTCTCAGATTATTTCAACTGCTTAGATGCCTTGGCAACTTAAATATAGCGGTGGTACACTCCCTTTCAACTAGGGATGTCAATTGGGTCCCGTTTAATCCCGATTAAAGTCCACTAGTGGTATGATAGTTCAAAAGAGTTTTTGTTTTTTGAGGAAAATGAACCAGGGAGCTAGCAAAAACTAACTAGATGGGACTGGCGGATGTCGTTTATTTGCTACTTACATCCCTAGTTTCATCTTACCATTTTAATTTATTTTCGGTTGATGCTGCTTCGAACCATTTAAATATAGCTTGCCATGCTCGGCAATAATTCGTATGTCGTTTACCATGTAAGCTTACTGCCTGGATCATGCGATAACTATCTCTTACTTATGTCCAGCGGAAACCTTTCAGGATGCCGTTCACACTAGGACACAATGTACAACCCCAGAATCTATTTGTGGAAGCAGTGCGCCATCCATGTTACCAGATGGTAGCAGTTCAGAGGCAACACCGCCGGAGAGCAGTCTGAGCACAGATATTATAGTTCTTGAGGCTCTACTAGAGGCAGAAAGAGATGGTGTGGCTGCCATGAATGAGGTAATCTCGATCTTGAAGCTGGAAATTATGCAATTAGCTGCACGCATTATGCAAGCAACCCAAGAATTGGAGGAAGTAAGAATGTTGCATTTGAAGACGGAGGAGGTCCTGCTGCTTCTGCTATCTGAAGCCTAGGGTAATTCCAGTTCTTCTTTAGATAGCAGTTGAAATTTTCATTAGATTATTGTACTTGCATGTTGTGTCATGTCTCTGAATGGATTACGTTCTAAGACCCCCTATGTTGTCCATGTGTTGTAATGATCCAAATTTTTTAGGCGAGGTAATCCTCAGTACTTGTATGATTGACATAAGGTGAACTGTTTTTCGTGTGAGCATATTGTATTGGATGAAATAACTGTTTGACTCAAAGTGTATCCAACCTACTGAATTCGAAGATCACGACATTTCTAAATCATAATCATATATAAAGGTGGAATAAATCTTTGTTGCGGTTTTGAAGAAATAAATAACGAAATGTAGAATTATCTGTGGATATTCGTAATCGAATAAAAATTGGATTTGGACTTAGTTGCCAGGGCCCAAGGCAAACGTGAATGCTAATTCACCCAAGTTTTGAACGAAGCGGCTAAACACCCACTATCATTTGTGGGCTGCCCGAAGCAAGTGTTTGCGAGATGGAAATTACTGTCTACCCCTGACACTCAACATCCTTATCGACCGGATTTACACTGCTGTCGATAGGGGTAGACTAGTAACTTCAATCAGACGTGACACGACAGCCTCTGAGCCCATTCAGACACGGTGGGCGCCAAACATGGGCGGCAAAACACATTTGATTCAAGCTCATCCGAAAGACATGTGTCTCTCCCTCCATTTCCCCATTCATCCACGGTGGGCGGCAAAACAAACTCTCCTCGTCCGAAATCGATGTAGGCTAATATTTTAAATAGGGGCAAATGTGTAACTTCCCTCAGACGTGACACAACCGCCCTACCTATCAGCCCCATTCATACTGTTGGGGAATGTAGTAATTTCAAAAAAATTCCTATGCACACACAGGATCATGGTGATGCATAGCAACGAGAGGGGAGAGTGTTGTCCATGTACCCTCGTAGACCGAAAGCGGAAGCGTTAGCACAACGCGGTTGATGTAGTCGTACGTCTTCACGATCCGACCGATCAAGTACCGAACGTACGACACCTCCGAGTTCAGCACACGTTCAGCTCGATGACGTCCCTCGAACTACGATCCAGCCGAGCTTTGAGGGAGAGTTCCGTCAGCACAACGGCATGGTGACGATGATGATGTTCTACCGATGCAGGGCTTCGCCTAAGCACCGCTACGATATTATCGAGGTGGACTATGGTGGAGGGGGCACCGCACACGGCTAAGAGATCCAAGGGATCAATTGTTGTGTCTAGAGGTGCCCCCCTGCCCCCGTATATAAAGGAGCAAGGGGGGAGAGGTGGCCGGCTAGGAGGAGGCGCGCCAGGGAGGAGTCCTACTCCCACCGGGAGTAGGACTCCCTCCTTTCCTAGTTGGAGTAGGAGATGGGGGAAGGAGGAGGGAGAGAAGAAGGAAAGGGGGGCGCCGCCCCCCCTCCTTGTCCAATTTAAACTAGAGGAGGAGGGGGCACGCGGCCTGCGCTGGCCGCCCCTCCTCTTCTCCACTAAGGCCCATCTTGGCCCATTAAACCCCCGGGGGGTTCCGGTAACCCCCGGTACTCCGGTAAAATCCCGATTTCACCCGGAACACTTCCGATATCCAAATATAGGCTTCCAATATATCAATCTTTATGTCTCGACCATTTTGAGACTCCTCGTCATGTCCGTGATCACATCCAGGACTTGAACTATCGGATGTGGGGTTCCGGCATTTCCCTTAAGGTTCGAACACTGGGGTGCGCGCAAAGTCTCTTCCTCCTACCGATCTACGCTCTAGCTCGCTAAGATCTCGCGGATGAACTCGACTAACTTGCAACACAGAAAGACACAAGGTTTATACTAGTTCGGGCCACCGTTGTGGTGTAATACCCTACTCCAGTGTGGTGGTGGTGGATTGCCTCTTGGGCTGATGATGAACAGTACAAGGGAAGAACACCCTCCTGAGGTTGAGGTGTTCTTGTGCTTGTGTAGTTGAGGATGATCTGAACCTGTCGTGGAATTGACACGGCAGATGTCCTCGAGCTAGGACTTAGTCGTGGAGCCATCGCAGCTAGGAAGCTTAAAGGGGTTAAACGGGACAAGGAACACGGGGGTTATACTGGTTCGGCCCCTTACGGTGAAGGTAAAAGCCTACGTCCAGTTGAGGTGGTATTGATTATGGTTTCGATGACCAGGGAGCTTGATTGCTATGCCTGGCTCTCGACGAGATCTTACTTGTCCCTAAACCGCCGCTGGGTCGTCCCTTTATATAGAGAGGTTGACGCCCAGCGGCTCTCAGAGTCCCGGCCGACTCATAAGAGTGTCCGGCTCGGACTCTCAACTATTCTTGCCTTACACTACAAGTCTTGCCATAAGGCGTTTATCACTACGGGCCTTAAGCCATCTCCGGGTCTTAGGCCCATCATTGACCCGCCGTCTTCAAGCTCGGTACTGGGCTTCGCGTGATGACCATTATGAGTAACCCGGCCCCTCCTGGCGGGTGACTCTAAGGGTTATATCCTCAACATTAGGCCCCAGATTGATTTGAACCGGTTCATGTCAATCTTCAATTCTTTTGAGAGAAAAGATCTTCCGGCTTATGGTCGTGTGAAGGTTATAACCCGCCGTGACGTCATCTTCTGGATTCCTGGTAACCCGCCATGACGTCATCTTCCATTAAGTCCATTTTTTTATCCCACCATATCCTCAACGGATCTTATCTTTAAAGGCCATCCCGAAAATCGAGGCGTTTTTGTGGTGAGATAATCACGCCGTGGCCTCCTCGTTTCTCGCGCCCACTTATGAGCCTCACCTTATAAATAGCCCGGCCCATGAGCCTCCAGTCACTCGTCGCCTCCATCTTCTTCCTCCTCTCGCCACTGTGCTGCCGCCCGAGCTCCGCCGCCCCGCCGCGGGTTTCCTCGTCTTCACCAACTCAGGCCGCTGCATCAACCTGACGTGACCAGAGAAACGCGACGAACCCCCGCCGTAACTCCGCACCTGTAAGTCCCTGCACCTCTCCACCGTAGATCCGCATTAGGGTTCCACTGTTCTTCCTCTGTTCTTCGCTGTTCTTCTCGAATTCTCTGTAGTTCTGCCACTATAGTCATGTTTGATCCAAGAGTAGTACAGAGCTCCTGCGGTAGTTGTTGCACATCCATTTTTCCACTAGTAGATCCCCTTTGTTTGAAATAAGATCCCACTCTGAATCCATGAACTTCTTCTGCGTCAGTTCTAGGTCTAGAAATTTTTCCTTTTAGCCAACCGTTTGATCCAAAATAATTACTGCGATCTGTGAAACTTGTTTTCACCACACTTAGTCAAAAATTGCATCTGCTGAGCTATGGCGGCTCACATTTCCGGCTTAAAAGAAGCCACGCGCTGTAAAATTTCCGGCTCATTTATGATAAAGCTGTAGACAATTTGAATTACTCACGATACCTTCAGCGGCTTAGATAACCCGATGCACTTAACCATATGTCATTAGGCCCCTCTCATAAGCCGCCATTGAGTATTAAACTGTAGACATCTGCCGGCTTATAATTGAACCGGACATTTTCCTTTTGTCATAGGCTTCATCTTTCACAATGCCTCCCAAAGCTCCCAAGGCACCCATCACGTGCAACTGGATGAGATCCAATGTCACCAACGACACCTTAGCTGATTTCGTAAAGACGGGTTACTTGCCCAAGAAGGAAATCATGTCTTATCGTGCCCCTGACCCGTCGGAGGAGAGACCTCAACCTAGAGATGGTGAGGTGGTGATATTTGCTGATCACATGAGCCGGGGCTTCGCACCGCCCGGCTCAAAATTCTTTAGAGAGGTTCTGAACTTCTTTGATCTGCGGCCGCAAGACATAGGACCCAATTCCGTGTCAAATATATGCAACTTCCAAGTATTCTGCGAAGTCTATCTTGGAGAAGAGCCCAGCCTGCTGCTCTTTAGAGAGCTATTTTATCTGAACCGCCAGAATGAGTGCGCCAACGGGCCAAGCCTGGAACTTGGTGGAATCTCCATTCAACGCCGGAGAGACTGCCTCTTTCCTTATGCTGAGCCGCCAAGCCATCCAAAGGACTGGAACCAGACGTGGTTTTATTGCCAGGACACTTCTCCGGCTGACGAGAGCCCTCTGCCCGGCTTTCGTGCCCTGCGTCTGGAGCCAAATCACCCTCTGCCAGACAAACTCTCTCAAGCTGAGCGTCAACCTCTGATCCCCACCATCAATAAGATCAAGGCTCTCCTGGGAAACGGCCTCAACGGCATTGATCTGGTCCGGGTTTGGATCTCTTGGCGGGTGATCCCCTTGAGCCGCCGCCCCGGCTTAATGTGTGCTTACACGGGCCGGAAGGATGACCCTCTGCGGCACAGCCCCAACGATCTTCCTGAGGACGTTGTGGACGACATGACCAAGTCTCTCCTGAATGAGAGCTTAGCCGACTGTGGGAGAACCGGCCTGAACCCCTTCTGCCAAGCTAACCCGGCTCCGGCGGTAAGCCACTGACCTGAACACCTTGGTTTTCTTTTTAATAGTTTCCATCTGAACCTTAAGAAATCTTTGCTGTATGTTTCAGGCTAATGACAAGTTCTGGAAGGTCAAATATGACCATGAAGCGGCCAAAAAAGCCAGGAAGGCTAAGAAAGCCGCCAGGAGAGCCGCTCCCCGCAAGAAGGGAAGCAGGCCTACTGCCTCAGAGCTGCTTCAGCTAAGTGACAGCTCCGAGTCAGAGGTAACCCCTGAATCTGTAGGCTCTTGTTTTGTTTCTTGTTTATTCCTATCCACCTTATCGATACTGATCATCAGCAGGATGACACCGGAGCAAGTAACCCGGTGACTGAAGAGGTAACGACACTTTCCTCCGACTCGGAGCCCTTGCCAAGGCCGAAAGTCCGAAGAGTAACCCGGAAAGTAAGATTTTCACATCCTTTAGCTTATCAAGATCCTCAATTTCTTTTGAAGCAACAGATTCATGAGAGCCGGCGGCACACCCGGACCAACAAGGATGCAGACCTCTCCTCCGGCTTACCTGAAGCGTCAAGGAAGCGCCGGACCGAGGTTATCTCCAACTTATATCCTTTTCATCCTTTGGCGGGCGTTATACGTCAACCGCTCAATTCTTCTGATTCAAATTATCAGGAAACTTCACCTTCCTCTGGTGACTCTATGCAATTGAACATGCCGGCTTTCAAGACCGTACCCGGGTAATGATGATCATCTCTTGTTGTGCTTATCTTTACTCATGCTTTTGTACTAACCTTTTGTCCTTTCAGTGCCCAGGCAAAGCTCAGCAAGAGGGCGAAGAAGAATAAACCGGTCGAAGAGCCGGTCTTGACTGAGCCGGAGGTTTCAGCTCAAGAGCCGCCAGCTGCCTCTGCTCCTGAAGCCACCGCTCCAACCGACGAGCCAGTCATAGAGACTTCTACCAATCCGGATATCTCCAGCCCGGCTCAGCCGGCCGATGACCCGGACGTGGTAATCACCCGGACGGAGTTTGTCGAGCCGGGGAGACCCACTGCGCTGGCTAAGTGCTCTGCCAAGGAAGAATTGCTAGAGCGCCGCAGGGCCAAGCTGGACATCACCAACTATGCTAACTTGAGCATTGGAGATATCATCTCCGGCTATGTCAATCAGGTGCACAGCAGCCGGGATCTGGAGATTGACATGGTGAAGCAGATACAGCAGAAATCTGAGGTACCACTCTCTTGCTTACTGCATAGTCATCTTTACCATACTAGCCCCCAAGTCTACTACTTATGATAGAATACGTTGTAGACTTAACTTCCGGCTTACTTTCATGAACCGGCAATTCGTTGATAGAACCTTTCAGCATACATTAGCCCCCAAGTGCCAAGTGTCTTTGCTTGGAAAGTGCTTGGGACTTTAAAGTTGTATAATAATTATTCATACTATAACCCGGAAATTGTACAGGCTGCTTGCAAGAAATTTGAGGCTGATATCTCTGAGCTGAAGAACCGCCTGAAGACTCAGGAAACTGAGACCCGGAAGGCCAACGCTAAATTTGAATCCAGTGTTGCTGCTCAAGAGAAGCTGAAGAAGAAGTTTGAAACTGAAAGGAAGACTTGGGCCGAAGAGAAGGCTGCTCTGGTCAGCCGGGCCGAACAGGCGGAGGCGGCTCTGACGGAGAGAACCGCCGAACTCTCCGGCTTAAAGCGCCATGTGTCACAGATGGTCGCCGCAATCTTCGGTAAGTCATTCTGCAGGCTTTCAACAAGTTTACAGTCTTTATGTCTCATAACTCCCATCATTGCTAGCGGCTTATCTTACTTTGTTAAACAGGTCCCAGAAGCGCCAACCTCAATCAAAATGTGCTGACCAAGCTGAAGGCCGTGTACACTCTGGTGGAGCAACTCTACACCGGGTCACAGCGCGCCTTGGCCGTTGTGGCCCTGTCCAATGAGGTTCCGACTCACCTGGCGGACGTACTTCGCCGGCTTGCCGTTCTTCCTCAGCGTTTCCAAGAGCTGCGACGGGCCTCTGCAAGAGCCGGAGCCATAGCTGCTCTGAGCCGGGCCAAGGCTTTCCTTCCAGAGCTAGACCCGGCTGACATCGCACTTGGATACCCCAGCCTGAAGGAAGATGGCACCCCCTTCGACCAAAAAGACTTTGCTGCCTGTGTGAAGATCGTGCGCCCGGTGGCCACCCTGATTGGGAATGACACCGACCTTACCAAGTACCAGCCGGGCTACGACGCAGAGAATCAGAGGATCCCCACTCCGCGTTATGAAGCCATCAGCTTGGTCCCGCCGACTCGTAAGCACACCTTTGCCCCAGAAATTGACCCGGCCGGGTTAATTGACGAGGAGGCTCAATTTGAAGCTTTGAGCGGCATTGACTGGAAATCGTCAACCTTCCAGGTCATGGGAACAGCCGGAGGAGCGGAGAGGGATGAGCCGGAAGCTTCGACTCCACAAGCACCTTGATCTTTAGACGGCTTATGGTTGCACCTTAGAGCAATGCCTCACCTTTTGGACTCGGGGAGTCTTGTAATAGAGTAGGACAAACATGTTAATATTGTCATGCCATCGTGCACATGTTGAATGCTTAGCTCCGTTAAAGTTGCTTCCTTATATTCCTCCGGGTCATAATTGATCATTTATTGTCCTTAAGCTCGAATAGCTGTCTTTAACCATCCTGCATAGAAAAACAAGTCACAAGTCTCGAGGCGGCTTACCGCACTGAGAACCATAAATCTTACATACATAACCCGGATAGGAATTAACAATCCTCAAAGACTGGCCCTCCATTACCTCTTTGATGTAACCATAATGGCATACTTACGGGCCTTCAAGTAGAGTTCCGGCTTATGTAACCCGAATGATGAGATGAAGACCTCAACTCCAGTTTACCAGCGTCAAGAATACTTACTATGTGTTATCAACATTGTGAATCAAAATTAAGTCGGCAAAGAAAAAGCCGCCCTTGCACACTGCTGATGTGACCAACAGAACTTGTTGTAAGTCAAAAAATCCAAAACTTAAGGGCTTCCGGTTCGAATACGACCAGAGAACCGTCCCAAAGGGGTTAAGCTAAGATTCGAATGCGATCATATAGCCCCCAGTGGCTTTGGCGATGCCAATCAAGAGGGTACCGACAGCTATGTTCTCTTTGGTTCGAATACGACCCATGTTTGAACAGGAAGCCCCCAAATGACCTTAAGAGTTGTTTAACGACGCTGATTCGAATACGATCCACGTCAGTTCCCAAAGGGGGTTGAGCTATGATTCAAATATGATCAAAGAAAACTCCCCAATGAGCTCGGCACTTTGCCAATCAAGTGGGTATCGACAGCTATGTTCTCTTTGGTTCGAATACGACCTATGTTTGAACAGGAAGCCCCCAGGTGATTATATTGCGTACGGCTAGATTCGAATACGATCATAAGCCGGATCCACCTCCAAGTGACCATGTGATGGTGTAATGGAAACAACACTTTTACCTTTGGAGGAGAAAAGGACAGAGGTCCTGCTTTATTATTTAACATAATATATACATGGCTATAGAAATATGTACATTATGAGAGCCGGTGGCTCAAGTGTAATAAGGCCGAAGCTGAGCTATGTTCCACGGCCGACGGGTCTCTTCCTCCGACTTGCGTGAATCTTTATGCTCCCGAACGTCAATAAGGTAGTATGACCCGTTGTGCAAGTTCTTGCTGACCACAAAGGGCCCTTCCCAAGGCGGGGATAGCTTGTGTGCATCTGTTTGATCTTGGATGAGCCGGAGCACCAGATCACCTTCCTGGAAGACCCGGGACTTAACCCGGCGACTGTGATAACGGCGCAGGTCTTGTTGGTAAATCGCTGAACGAGCTGCTGCCACGTCACGCTGTTCGTCCAACAAGTCAAGAGCATCTTGGCGCGCCTGTTCATTATCCGCCTCAACATAAGCCGCCACTCGAGGCGAGTCATGACGGATGTCACTGGGGAGGACTGCTTCCGCTCCATAAACCATGAAGAAAGGCGTGTAACCCGTAGACCTGTTAGGAGTAGTATTGATGCTCCATAACACGGAGGGTAGCTCCTCCACCCAACAACCCGGCGTCCGTTGCAAAGGGACCAAAAGCCGGGGCTTAATGCCCTTCAAGATCTCCTGATTAGCTCTCTCAGCTTGACCATTGGATTGAGGATGAGCCACTGATGAAACATCAAGTCGAATATGCTCTCGTTGACAAAACTCCTCCATGGCGCCTTTAGACAGATTGGTACCATTGTCAGTTATAATGCTGTGTGGAAAGCCAAAGCGAAATATCACCCTTTTCATGAACTGAACCGCCGTGGCTGCGTCACACTTGCTAACTGGCTCTGCTTCAACCCACTTTGTGAATTTGTCAACTGCCACCAAGAGGTGAGTCTTCTTATCCTTGGACCTTTTAAAAGGCCCAACCATATCAAGCCCCCAGACCGCAAATGGCCAAGTGATTGGTATCATCCTCAGCTCCTGAGCCGGCACATGAGCCCGTCGCGAGAACCTCTGGCAACCATCACATTTACTGACCAAGTCCTCCGCATCAGCATGAGCCGTCAGCCAATAAAAACCATGACGAAAAGCCTTGGCCACAAGGGATTTTGAGCCGGCATGATGGCCACAATCCCCTTCGTGAATCTCACGCAAGATTTCTTGACCTTCCTCAGGGGAGACACAACGCTGGAACGCTCCCGTAACACTGCGGCGATGCAGCTCACCATTGATAACAACCATTGACTTAGACCGCCGGGTTATTTGTCTGGCCAAAGTTTCATCCTCAGGCAAATCTCCCCGGGTCATGTATGCCAAGTATGATACTGTCCAGTCTGGGGTGATGTGGAGAGCCGCCACCAACTGCGCCTCCAGGTCAGGGACAGCCAAGTCATCTTCTGTAGGTAACTTGACAGAAGGGTTATGCAGGATGTCCAAGAAAGTATTAGGCGGCACCGGCTTTCGCTGAGAGCCCAGCCGGCTTAATGCATCAGCCGCCTCGTTCTTCCTGCGATCGATGTGCTCTACTTGGTAACCCTGAAAGTGTCCAGCAATGGCATCAACTTCACGGCGATAAGCCGCCATGAGAGGGTCCTTGGAGTCCCACTTGCCTGATACTTGTTGAGCCACTAGATCTGAGTCGCCGAAGCACCTTACCCGGCTCAAGCTCATCTCCTTAGCCATCCGAAGACCATGGAGCAAGGCCTCGTACTCAGCCGCATTGTTAGTACAAGGAAACATCAACCGTAGCACATAATGAAACTTGTCACCTTTAGGGGAAGCCAATACAACTCCAGCCCCCGAGCCCTTCCAATTGCCTAGACCCATCAAAGTGAATAGTCCAATATGTATTATCTGGCTTTTCTTCAGGCACCTGTAGCTCTGTCCAATCGTTGATGAAATCCACCAAAGCTTGAGATTTAACAGCAGTGTGTGGCACGTATCTCAGACCATGAGGCCCAAGCTCTATAGCCCACTTAGCCACTCTCCCTGTGGCTTCTCTGTTTTGGATGATATCTCCAAGGGGAGCAGAACTAACCACCGTAATGGGGTGACCCTGAAAATAGTGCTTAAGCTTCCGGCTTGCCACGAACACACCATAAACAAGCTTTTGCCAATGTGGATACCGCTGCTTGGACTCGATGAGCACTTCACTGACGTAATAAACCGGCCGCTGAACCGGATATTCCTTACCCTCTTCCTTGCGCTCCACCACCACAGCCACACTGACGGCTCGTGTATTGGCAGCTACATACAGTAATAAGGGCTCCTTGTCAACCGGAGCAGTGAGGACTGGGGGCTCGGCCAGCTGTCACTTCAAATCCTCAAAAGCAGCATTAGTAGCATCATTCCAGATAAAGTCATCAATTTTCTTCATCAACTGGTACAGCGGCATGGCCTTCTCACCCAAACGGCTTATAAACCGGCTTAAAGCAGCAATACGACCCGCCAGGCGCTGGACGTCGTTTATACACGCCGGCTTAGCCAGAGAGGTGATTGCCTTGATTTTTTCCGGGTTAGCTTCAATGCCTCTGTTAGAAACCAGGAAACCCAAGAGCTTGCCTGCAGGAACACCAAAAACACACTTGGCCGGGTTAAGCATCATCTTGTAAACCCGGAGATTATCAAAGGTCTCTCTAAGGTCATCTACCAGGGTCTCCTTCTCCCTGGACTTAACCACGATATCATCCACATAGGCGTGAACATTGCGCCCAATCTGGTTATGAAGACAATTCTGCACACAGCGCTGGTAAGTCGCCTGTGCACTCTTGAGTCCAAAAGGCATAGACACATAACAGAAGGCTCCAAAGGGAGTGATGAACGCCGTCTTCTCCTGGTCCTTAACTGCCATTTTAATCTGATGGTATCCAGAATAAGCATCCAAGAAACTCAAGCGCTCGCAACCCGCCGTAGCATCAATGATTTGATCAATACGGGGAAGGGCAAAAGGATCAGCCGGACACGCCTTGTTTAAGTCCGTGTAGTCCACACACATCCGCCAGGTGCCATTCTTCTTGAGCACGAGCACCGGGTTAGCTAACCATTCTGGATGAAAGACTTCGACAATAAACCCGGCCGCCAAGAGCCGGGCCACCTCCTCACCAATGGCCTTCCGCCTCTCTTCATTAAACCGCCGAAGGAATTGCCTGACCGGCTTAAATTTCGGATCAATATTGAGAGTGTGCTCAGCGAGTTCTCTAGGTACACCTGGCATGTCAGAAGGTTTCCATGCAAAGATGTCCCTGTTCTCACGGATGAACTCGATGAGCGCGCTTCCTATTTTGGATCCAAATTGGCACTGATGCTAAACTGCTGAGATGAGTCACCTGGAACGAAATCAACAAGTTTAGTCTCATCAGCTGACTTAAATTTCATTGCCGGCTCATGCTTCGTGGTCGGATTTTTCAGAGATGTCATATCTGTTGGGTCAACATTATCCTTGTAGAACTTCAGCTCCTCTGTTGCACAAACAGACTCTGCATAAGCCGCGTCGCCTTCCTCACATTCCAAGGCTACCTTTCGGCTACCATGAACCGTAATGGTCCCATTGTGACCCGGCATCTTGAGCTGTAGGTATATGTAACACGGCCGTGCCATGAACTTGGCGTAAGCCGGCCGCCCAAATATGGCATGATACGGACTTCTTATCTTGACCACCTCAAAGGTCAATTTTTCCACCCTGTAGTTGTACTCATCTCCAAAGGCCACTTCCAATTCGATCTTACCAACTGGATAAGCCGACTTACCAGGCACCACGCCATGGAAAACAGTATTGGACTGGCTGAGGTTCTTATCAATCAACCCCATACGACGGAAGGTCTCATAATAGAGGATGTTGATGCTGCTGCCTCCATCCATGAGCACCTTAGTGAACTTATATCCTCCCACCTGAGGAGCCACCACCAGGGCCAAGTGACCCGGATTGTCAACCCGGGGAGGGTGATCCTCCCTACTCCACACAATAGGCTGCTCAGACCATCTTAAATAGCGTGGAACCGCCGGCTCAACAGCATTCACAGCCCTCTTATGAAGCTTCTGATCTCGCTTACACAGACTGGTGGTAAACACGTGATACTGTCCACCGTTAAGCTGCTTTGGATTGGTCTGGTAACCCCCCTGCTGCTATTGATGACCCTGGCCGGACTGCTGATTAAAGTCCCCTTGACCATTCTGAGGATTAAGATTTGAGCCGCCGCCCGGGCCATGAAAACCGCCAGCGCCTGAGCCGCCACCCGGGCCATTGTTGCCATTAAAGGCATTGGAATTCTTAAAGGCCTTCATGATTGCGCAATCTTTCCATAGATGAGTAGCTGGCTTCTCCCTAGAGCCATGCCTCGGACAAGGCTCGTTCAACAACTGCTCGAGCGTCGGGCCTGACCCGCCAGCTCGGGGAGGTGGCATCCCTTTACGTCGCTGGTTGTTACCCTGTGAGTTGGCATTGGCCACAAACTCCATGCTGCCATCAGCCTTACGCTTGTTACCTCCTTGGTTTGCCGGGTTATGCTGAGGACCCTTGCCATTGCCGTTCTTCCTTCCCTTCCCTGTCCTTTCATCATCTGAAGCGGGGTCCTTGGTACTATCAGAGTCGGCGTACTTGACGAGAGCCGCCATCAGCGTACTCATATCATTGCAGTCGCGTTTGAGCCGCCCGAGTTTCATCTTCAGGGGCAGGAAGCGACAATTCTGCTCCAACATTAAGACTGCAGAGCCGGCATCCATCTTATCAGATGAATGTATTATCTCCTTGACCCGGCGAACCCAATGTGTCGTAGACTCACCCTCCTGCTGTTTACAGTTAGTCAAATCCACAATTGACATAGACTGCCTACAGGTATCTTTGAAGTTTTGGATGAACCGGGCTTTCAGCTCAGCCCAAGACCCGATAGAATTCGGTGGCAGCCCTTTCAACCAAGTGCGGGCAGTCCCATCTAACATCATGGTGAAGTACTTGGCCATCGCCGCTTCACTGACCTCCAGCAATTCCATGGCCATCTCGTAACTCTCGATCCAGGCTCCGGGTTGTAAATCAGCCGTGTAATTAGGCACCTTCCTAGGCCCTTTGAAGTCCTTGGGTAGACGTTCGTTGCGGAGAGCCGGCACTAAACAAGGGACACCTCCAGTCCTCGTAGGGATACCCACGTCGACGGAAGCCGTCGGATAAGCCGGGGGTGTCTGGTAAGCCGTCAACTGAGGCACCTGCTCCGCCTCTTGCCGTGCTCTGTCTTGGTCTGTTGCGTGAAAGGCTCCGTTATGAGCCGGGCCATGGCCAGGTGGCAAGTCATGGCGTCGGACATTACTTGAGCCGGTCGCTGAAACCATGTGTCTGCTATAACTCGGGCTCCGGCCTGGACGAGGGGTTGAATGGATCCTGTCCCGGCTGTAAGAGTACGCCTCTTGCTGCGCCAGAGCTGTCTGAAGGAGCTCCCTGACCCGGCGGGTTTCGACCGCAGTTGGAGAGTCGCCATCAATTGGGAGAGCCGCCAGCCGTGCCGCCGCGGCGACCATGTTTTCCAACGGGTTGGCATAATGACCCGGTGGTATTGGCACATACTGAGGCGGGGCAGGGTTCGCCCGGGGCGGTCCCATTACTTGGGGCTGAATTGGTGTCCCAGCCCCGGGCACTATGATCTCCGGCGGGTTACTAGACCCTGCACCTGGCGTGTTGAAGAGGTTTCGAGGATCATAAACCGGAGGGAGTCGAGATTGGGTCTTTTGATGCCTCCTTCTCATGACCTCATTGGATGCGTTTTGATCCATCGTGAGCCGGAAGGACTGTGCCTGAATCAGCTGAGTCTGGGCGTCGAGAGCCGCCCTCTCCGCAGCCATCCTGATCCCCTCCGCCGCCAGATCCTCCTTGGCCTTTGCTAGATCCAGTTTTAACTGTGCCACCTCCGCGTCATGTTGAACTTGATCCGCCGGAGCTACCGTAGCGGTCAACAGGACCGTCATATTATCTGTAAGATCCATCAGCACCTGAGCCGGCGAAGGCACCGGGCTTCCTGACCCGGAGGCGGGGTTTTGAACAGGTTGCGCGCCGGCCATGAAGATTCCAACCCGGCTCGGCGGTTCAAAGGGGTCCGGAATGCTGTCGCCATCGGAACAACCCCTGAGCCTGCCATCTTGAAGTTGATACAACGAGTTTGACTCATCCGTAGACGACTCGCCGTCAGAGCCGGCGGCCGTCTCATCACCAGATCCAGACCCTTCAGAGAGTCCTCCATGAACACATCCCACAAAAGCATGCTTCAAAGCCGGTAGAGCCCGGGCGGGTCGTGCATGCTGAGCCGTCTCGATGAGATCCGGCTCAGGGCCCGGCTCGCCAATCTTGCCAATGAAGACATGAATTCCGCCGAAGGGGACCCGGTACCCGTACTCAATTGAGCCGGCGTCGGGGCCCCAGTTTGCATCGTCGATGTAGAGCTTGCCACGACGACTCTTGGTCATCCGGCCCACAGCGTATCCCTTGAGCCCTTCGAAGCTGCCCTTCAAGAACTCAAATCCACCGTGCGCTGGCCCCACGGTGGGCGCCAACTGTCGTGGAATTGACACGGCAGATTTCCTCGAGCTAGGACTTAGTCGTGGAGCCATCGCAGCTAGGAAGCTTAAAGGGGTTAAACGGGACAAGGAACACGGGGGTTATACTGGTTCGGCCCCTTACGGTGAAGGTAAAAGCCTACGTCCAGTTGAGGTGGTATTGATTATGGTTTCGATGACCAGGGAGCTTGATTGATATGCCTGGCTCTCGACGAGATCTTACTTGTCCCTAAACCGCCGCCGGGTCGTCCCTTTATATAGAGAGGTTGACGCCCAGCGGCTCTCAGAGTCCCGGCCGGCTCATAAGAGTGTCCGGCTCGGACTCTCAACTATTCTTGCCTTACACTACAAGTCTTGCCATACGGCGGTTTATCACTACGGGCCTTAAGCCATCTCCGGGACTTAGGCCCATCATTGACCCGCCGTCTTCAAGCTCGGTACTGGGCTTCGCGTGATGACCATTATGAGTAACCCGGCCCCTCCTGGCGGGTGACTCTAAGGGTTATATCCTCAACAGAACCAGTTCAGGGTCAGTTGCCTCCTACTGTGGTGGCTAGTCCTATTTATAGAGGCCCTGGTCCTCTTCCCAAATATCGAGCGGGAAGGGAGCCAACAACGGCATGCAAATTTGAAGGGGGACAGCTAGTACAAGCTATCCTGACAAAAGCGATCTTCGCCTGCGAAAAGCTCTAGGGTGACGCCGTCTTGGGCTCCACGGTGACCTCCGCCTTGCCGTCCTTCGGTCTTGGTCTTGTTGCACCAATATGGCAACCCTTGCCTGATGCCTCGGTACTCTTCGCCTGCGCTCGCCTCCTTAGCACCAAAGAGGAAGTAGAGATCCTGCGTGCACTGGCGCCCGCCTGGCACCCGCCTGGTGCCGTTCATCATGGCTGACGTCACGAGAGCCTCGTGAGGTTTGCCTTGCCTTGATATCTCCGCTCCTCGTGAGCCTGCTTGGCTAGGCCACTCCAGAGGAGGTCTTGCGTCGTCCGCCTCGCGAGGCTTGGACCCTCGCTTGGGTCTTGGGTGCCTTGTTGACAAAGATGGGCCGTACGGCCTGCTGCTTAGCCACGATGTGGGCCGCAGGCAGGCAAGTCTGGGGACCCCCATTCCCAGAACGCCGACAGTAGCCCCCGGGCCCAAGGTGCGTGTAACACCCCGGATGTAACTTTCCATATTTGTAACTCCAACTCTTGCCATTTTCGGCTATGTGTTATGATATTCCCTTCGTGGTCGGGTTTTGTCTTTCGTTTTGCATTTTGTTCATGTCTTGCATTTCATATCATGTCATCATGGGCATCTCATTTTGCATACGTGTTCGTCTCATGCATCCGAGCATTTTCCCCGTTGTCCGTTTTGCAATCCGGCGCTCCCACCTCCTCTGGTGCACCCCTCTTGTTTTCTTTTCGTGAGCGGGTGTTGAACGTTCTCGGAATGGACCGAGGCTTGTCAAGTGGCCTTGGTATACCACCGGTTAAGTTTCGTTCCATTTGAAGGTCGTTTGGTACTCCAACGGTTAACCGGGCAGCCGCAAAGTCCGTTTGTGTGTTGCAGAAAAACCCCCCTAAAAACCAGCCCAAAACCCACCAAACTCTCTTCCATGCTCTAGGTCGTTCGATCACGATCTTGTGGGCGAAAACCGCACCTCAATTGGACTCTCCTAGCTCCCTCTAGCTATATATTTGCATCCCCTCCCGAAAACATTCGCAGTCCAACCCTAGCCCCGCTCCCTCTCTGCCGCCGGACGCGTCCGGTCCGCGCCGGACAAATCCCCGCCGCCGCCCGCGCCCAATCGGGACGCGCCATGTGGCGCCCACCGCCGCCCGTACACCGCGGCCCGGGAAGCCCGTCTCCGGCCCCCGCGGGCCCGCGCGACCTCGCCCGCAGCCGAGCCGGCGCCTCCCGCCCGCCGCCTCGCCTTCCCCCGCGCCGCTGCCGTCGTCACACCGCCGTGCCCGCCCGCGCCTCCGCGCGCCGCCGCCCGCCGGCAACCGCGCCTCCCTCCGCCCGGCCTCCTCGACGCCCTCTCCCTCCGGCCGCCGTCCTCTCCCTCCTCCCCGTCCGGCAGGAGCTCCGGCGACCTCGACGAGTCCCGATCCAGATCCCATCGAACGTGCGTTGACTTTTCTCTCCTCCCCGATTTTTCTAAGTCTCGAGATTTTGACATTACATGCCCATGTTCATCGCATCATAACTCTCTGCATATAGCTCTGTTTCACGCGTGTAATATATCGAATTGTTCGTCTTGTGATACATTTTGTTCCATTGCACCATGTTCATTTGAGTTTATCTTGATGCCCAAATCTCTGGTGCAAGAGTGCTAGTTGCTGTTGTCTGCTGTTACTTAGCAGAACTTGGAGATTTGTTATTTTTGTATCTTTTAATCTGTGCATCTTATGGGCATGAGCTCTACATGTGTTTTGTTGTATGCCATGCCATCTTTCCAGGGGTGTATACCATGTATTTTTGTGATCTCTTTGGTGACTAGCACAAGCATGCAAACTAGGCCCCGTAATGTTTCTGATTTCAGGGACGGTATTTTCTCTAAGTCTCTGTCTGCTGTTATTTTGTTGCCATGTAAACTTGATGCTACAGAGAGATCCATGCATATTTTGGAGATGTTCAGTAAGGAGTTTTGTAAATATTGTTGTAATTGATCCATTCTTTCCCTTGTTTGCAATTATGGAGTGCCATAGCATGACTCAATCTTGCTCTACGTTTGCTATAAAATATTTCTGGCAGATTGTTTACATGATATTAAATTTTGGCAAGCTTATTGTAGTTGATCCATACATGCTATGTATTTGTTCTTGACATTGATAGCTTCATGAACATGTCATCTTAATGTAGGTATGCTTTTTTTGTCATGCATTGCTTTGTGGTGAGCGAATCAAGCTCACCAAGATGCCTTCATATTATTGTTTCTGCCATGCTCTGTTTTCTGCCAAGTCTAGGATCTGTTAACGAAACTTGCTATGTTTACATGGTTGCCATCATATCTTCTGCTCTTTTTTTGGCTTATGGTCAGTAAGGGACTTTTGTCATATGCATTTAGTAGAACACTGCCATGCCTTGTTTTGCCATGTTAAGTTCCTGTAGCATGTTGTTTTCGTGCTCTGAACATTGCTACCGGATGCTGTTTCAGGCATGTCCAGTAATTTCACCAAGTCTGTGATCCTGTTATCTTTTGCACTTTTGCCATGCTTGTTTGAGCTTGTTATGTTGTGATCTAGCCATAGCTCAGTGTTTATCTTTTGTCAAGCATCTCCTGTAGATTACTTCCATATGCTTTGTTGCTACGTTGGAGTGCAGTAGCATTGTTACTTGTTGCACTCTAAGTGCTATCTTGCTGTTAATCGCAGATTCGTGTCATTTTTGTTTTGCTTGCCATTTGCAAACCGTGCATCCGTTTCCGGTGATCTTTATATCAATTTCAACCGAAATCATCTCATCTTTCCAGTGGCATGATTGGTTTGTCAAGTTACTGCTTTGTTCATCATTTTTCGTCCGGAGCACGCATATGCATCGCATATCATTCATGTTTTGCATCATGTTGCTTGTGCATTCCCCGTGTTTGATTGTGGTTCCATTGCTTGTGTTCTTGTCTTGGGTAGAGTCGGGAGACGAGTTTGTGAATGAGGAACCTGTTGAGTACGCTTCCGAGGATCAAGCTTTCGACAACTCTGAGAACCTTGCACGCAAGATGACCATACCCTCAAAATCACTTCCATCTTTGCTTTGCTAGTTGTTCGCTCTATTGCCATGCTACGCTACCTACCACTTGCTATATCATGCCCCAAATATTGCCATGTCAGCCTCTAACCATCCTTTCCTAGCAAACCGTTGTTTGGCTAAATTACCGCTTTTGCTCAGCCCTTCTTATAGCGTTGCTAGTTGCAGGTGAAGTTGAAGTTGGTTCCATGTTGGAACATGGATATTTTGGGAAATCACAATATCTCTTATTTAATTAATGCATCTATATATTTGGTAAAGGGTGGAAGGCTCGGCCTTATGCCTGGTGTTTTGTTCCACTCTTGCCGCCCTAGTTTTTGTCATACCGGTATTATGTTCTTTGAGTTTGCGTTCCTTACGCGGTCGGGTGATTTATGGGACCCCCTTGACAGTTCGCCTTGAATAAAACTCCGCCAGCAAGTCCCAACCTTGGTTTTACCATTTGCGACCTAAGCCTTTTCCCCCGGGTTTTCGCGAGCCCGAGGGTCATCTTTATTTTAACCCCCCCCCCCCCCGGCAGTGCTCCTTTGAGTGTTGGTCCGAATCGAGCAGCCTGCGGGGCCACCTCGGGGAAACTCGAGGTCTGGTTTTACTCATAGCTTGACTTATTCGGTGTGCCCTGAGAACAAGATATGTGCAGCTCCTATCGAGATTTGTCGGCACATTCGGGCGGCTTTGCTGGTCTTGTTTTACCATTGTCGAAATGTCTTGTAAACCGGGATTCCGAGACTGATCGGGTATTTCCGGGAGAAGGTTTATCCTTCGTTGACCGTGAGAGCTTATGATGGGCTAAGTTGGGACACCCCTGCAGGGTATTATCTTTCGAAAGCCGTGCCCGCGGTTATGAGGCAGATGGGAATTTGTTAATGTCCGGTTGTAGAGAACTTGTCACTCGACTTAATTAAAATACATCAACAGTGTGTGTAACTGTGATGGTCTCTTCTCGGCGGAGTCCGGGAAGTGAACACGGTTTGAGTTATGAATGACGTAAGTAGGAGTTCAGGATCACTTCTTGGTCATTACTAGTTGACGACCGTTCCGTTGCTTCTCTTCTCGCTCTCATTTGCATATGTTAGCCACCATATATGCTTAGTGCCTGCTGCAGCTCCACCTCATTACACCATCCTTTCCTATAAGTTTAAATAGTCTTGATCTCGCGGGTGTGAAATTGCTGAGTCCTCGTGACTCACAGATTCTACCAAAACAGTTGCAGGTGCCGACGATGCCATTGCAGATGATGGGATCGACCTCAAGTGGGAGTTCGATGAGGAACGTGGTCGTTACTATGTGTTTTTTCCTGATGATCAGTAGTGGATCCCAGTTGGGACGATCGGGGATCTAGCATTTGGGGTTATCTTATTTTCATTTGGATCTTGACCGTAGTCGGTCTATGTGTGTATTTTGGATGATGTATGAATTATATTTATGTATTGTGTGAAGTGGCGATTGTAAGCCAACTCTCGTTATCCCATTCTTGTTCACTACATGGGATTGTGTGAAGATGACCCTTCTTGCGAAAAAACCACAATGCGGTTATGCCTCTAAGTGGTGCCTCGACACGTGGGAGATATAGCCGCATCATGGGCGTTACAGTGCGCTCGGGCTTGGCTTCGCGGCGAAGCCAAGGGTCAAGTTCGGAGCACCGTGGGCCCCAAAAGCCTGTGGCCTTGGTTGACGTGTGGCGGTTGATTGGACATGGGCGTCTCCGCTTCCCCACGCTGCCTTTGAATCCGCCTGGCTATGCGGTCCCTGCGGCCTACACAGTTATTCCTCCGCCTCCTACGCCTCGCTTCCCCAATTCCCCTGCTTCCTTGTGGCTCTGCTTCTTTTCTCCAATCTGACTTGCGCTCCGCCTGCTCCATCGCCATGGCGCCGAAATAAGCTGAGAAGGGGAAGAGTCCTCTATCTCTTCCAGCTGCGCCTCCGTCCTTTGCGCCGGCGCTCGGCCGGTCTCGGGTGCTCAACGACGAGGCCATGGACAAGGTGCGCCCAATGCTTGCTTCCAGCTTCAATGAGTGGGGGGAGACGGTGGCTTGGCCCGCGTCCCGCACTCGCACGGCTCAGACGGCCACCGAGGTCCCAATCTTCATAGATGCCCTCTGGGCTGGCCTGATTCCTCCCTTCTCCGCCTTCTTCAATGTTGTGCTTGAGCATTATCAAATCCACATGCTGCATCTCGACCCTCAGTCTGTGACTCTCTTGCTGTCTTCGCCTTCGTGTGCGAAGCCATGGTGGGCATCGCTCCTTCGGTGGCTCTCCTCCGTCACTTCTTCTCATTACATCTGGACGACCCTCAGCAATGCTCGGGGTGCGTGAGCTTCCAGGCCGTGGCTGCAACGGCGGGCGAGGGTGTAACACCCCGGATGTAACTTTCCATATTTGTAACTCCAACTCTTGCCATTTTCGGCTATGTGTTATGATATTCCCTTTGTGGTCGGGTTTTGTTTGTCGTTTTGCATTTTATTCATGTCATGCATCCCTTATCATGTCATCATGTGCATTGCATTTACATACGTGTACGTCTCTTGCATCCGAGCATTTTCCCCGTTGTCTGTTTTGCAATCCGGCGCTCCCATCTCCTCCGGCGCACCCCTCTTGTTTTCTTTCGTGAGCGGGTGTCAAACGTTCTCGGAATGGACCGAGGCTTGTCAAGTGGCCTTGGTATACCACCGGTAGACCACCGGTCAAGTTTTGTTCCATTTGGAGGTCGTTTGGTACTCCAACGGTTAACTGGGTAACCGCAAAGTCCGTTTGTGTGTGCAGCAAAAACCCCTCTCTAAACAGCCCAAAACCCACCAAACTCTCTTCCATACTCTAGGTCGTTCGATCACGATCGTGTGGGCGAAAACCGCACCTCATTTGGACTCTCCTAGCTCCCTCTACCTATATATTTGCATCTCTCCCGAAATCCTCCCGCAGTCCAAACCCTGGAAAAATCTCCTTCCGTCGCCGCCGGACGCGTCCGCTCCGGCCGGACGAAGCCGCCGCCGCCCCCGCGGCTAATCCAACGCTGCCGCGTGGCCCGGCCACCGCCCGTACGCCGCGGCCCGCCGAAGCCCGTGGCCGGCCCTCCCGGCCCGCGCGCTCGGCGCCCTCCTCCTCCGCGCCCGCGGCTGCCCTCGCCGCCCCGCGCCGCCTCGCCGCCGACCTCGTCGCCGACCGCCGCCGCCGCGTCGCCTCCTCCCGCATGCCGCCGCCCGCACCGCCGTCGTCCTTGACGCCCCCTCTTCCTCCGACGCCGGCTCCTTCCTCGCCGTCCTCTCCCTCGCCGGCGTCCCCGTCCAGCAGCTCCGGCGAGCTCGCGGCCGTCTGCTCCAGATCCGATGGAGGATAATCTCGGGTTGACTTTTTCCCCCTCTCCCGTTTTCTCTAAGTCCTAGAATTTTGACAATATGTGCACCTGTTCAACGCATCATAACTCTCTACATATAGCTCTGTTTCATGCGTGTAATATATCGACTTGTTCGTCTCATGATTCTCTACATTTTGTTCAATTGCACCATGTTCATTAGAGTTCATCTTGATGCCCAAATCTCTGGTGCAAGAGTGCTACTTGCTGTTAACTGCTGTTACTTAGCAGTACTTGGAGATTTGTTATTTTTGTTGCATTAATCTGTGCATCTTATGGGTATGAGCTCTACATGTGTTTTGTTGTATGCCATGCCACCTTTACAGAGGTGTATGCCATGTATTTTTGTGATCTCTATGGTGACTAGCACAAGCATGCAAACTAGGCTCCGTAATGTTTCTGATTTCAGGGACAGTAATTTCTCCAAGTCTGTCTGCTGTTATTTCGCTGCCATGTAAACTTGATGCTACAGAGAGATCCATGCAAATTTTGGAGATGTTCAGTAAGGATGTTTTGTAGCTATTGTTGTAATTGATCCATTCCTGCCCTTGTTTACCTTTATGGAGTGCCATAGCATGACCCAATCTTGCTCTACTTATGCTATAAAATATTTCTGGCAGATTGTTTACGTGTTATTCAATTTTGCCAAGCTTGTTGTAGTTGTCTCATACATGCTATGTATTTGCTCTTGCCATGGATAGCTTCATAAACATTCCATCATGCTGTAGGTATGCTTTTTTTGTCATGCATTGCTTTGTGGTGAGTGCATCAAGCTCACCAAGATGCCTTCATATTATTGTTTCTGCCATCTCTGTTTTTCGGCCAAGTCTGAAACCTGTTAACAAAACTTGCTATGTTTACATGGTTGCCATCATATCTTCTAGTCCTTTTTGTCTTATAGTCAGTAAGGGACTTTTGTCATATGCATTTAGTGGAATACTTCCATGCCTTGTTTTGCTATGTTAAGTTCCTGTAGCATGTTGATTTCATGCTCTGAACATTGCTACCTGATGCTGTTTCAGGCATGTCCAGTAATTTCACTAAGTCTGTGAACCTGTTTTGTTTTGCACTTTTGCCATGCTTGTTTGAGCTTGTTATGTTCTGATCTAGCCGCAGCTCAGTGTTCATCTTTTGTCAAGCATCTCCTGTAGATTACTGTCATATGCCTTGTTGCTATGTTGGAGTGCTGTAGCATTGTTACTTGTTGCATTCTAAGTGCTATCATGCTGTTAATCGCAGATTCGTGTCATTCTTGTTTTGCTTGCCATTTGCAAACCGTGCATCCGTTTCCGGTGGTCTTTATATCGATTTCGACCGAAATCATCTCATCTTTCCAGTGGCATACTTGGTTTGCCAAGTTACTGTCTTGTTCATCATTTTCCTCCCGAAGCACGCATACGCATCGCATATCATATCTTGCATATCATTCATGTATTGCATCATGTTGCTTGTGCATTTCCCGTGATTGATTGTGGTTCCATTGCTTGTGTTCTTGTCTTGGGTAGAGCCGGGAGACGAGTTCGTGAACGAGGTACCTGTTGAGTACGCTTACGAGGATCAAGCTTTCGACAACTCTGAGAACCTTGCAGGCAAGATGACCATACCCTCGAAATCACTTCTATCTTTGCTTTGCTAGTTGTTCGTTCTGTTGCCATGCTCCGCTACCTACCACTTGCTATATCATGCCTCCGATATTGCCATGTCATCCTCTAACCATCCTTTTCCTAGCAAACCGTTGTTTGGCTTAGTTACCGCTTTTGCTCAGCCCTTCTTATAGCGTTGCTAGTTGCAGGTGAAGATGAAGTTGGTTCCATGTTGGAACATGGATATTTTGGGATATCACAATATCTCTTATTATTTAATGCATCTATATATTTGGTAAAGGGTGGAAGGCTCGGCCTTATGCCTGGTGTTTTGTTCCACTCTTGCCGCCCTAGTTTCCGTCATACCGGTATTATGTTCCTTGAGTTTGCGTTCCTTACGCGGTTGGGTGATTTATGGGACCCCCTTGACAGTTCGCCTTGAATAAAACTCTTCCAGCAAGGCCCAACCTTGGTTTTACCATTTGCCACCTAAGCCTTTTTCCCCCGGGTTTTCTAGAGCCCGAGGGTCATCTTTATTTTAAACCCCCGGGCCAGTGTTCCTCTGAGTGCTGGTCCAAACTAGAGCCCTTTGCAGCGCCACCTTGGGGAAACTCGAGGATTGGTTTTAGTTGTACGGACTGCTCATCCGGTGTGCCCTGAGAACGAGATATGTGCAGCTCCTATCGGGATTTGTCGGCACATTCGGGCGGCTTTGCTGTTCTTGTTTTACCATTGTCGAAATGTCTTGTAAACCGGGATTCCGAGACTGATCGGGTCTTCCTGGGAGAAGGTTTATCCTTCGTTGACCGTGAGAGCTTATGATGGGCTAAGTTGGGACACCCCTGCAGGGTAATATCTTTCGAAAGCCGTGCCCGCAGTTATGAGGCAGATGGGAATTTGTTAATGTCCAGTTGTAGAGAACTTGTCACTTGACTTAATTAAAATACATCAACCGTGTGTGTAGCCGTGATGGTCTCTTCTCGGCGGAGTCCGGGAATTGAACACGGTTTGAGTTATGTATGACGTAAGTAGGAGTTCAGGATCACTTCTTGGTCATTACTAGTTGACGACCGTTCCGTTGCTTCTCTTCTCGCTCTCTTTTGCGTATGTTAGCCACCATATATGCTTAGTGCATGCTGCAGTTCCACCTCATTACACCATCCTTTCCTATAAGCTTAAATAGTCTTGATCTCGCGGGTGTGAAATTGCTGAGTCCTCGTGACTCACAGATTCTACCAACAGTTGCAGGTGCCGACGATGCCAGTGCAGTTGATGAGATCGACCTCAAGTGGGAGTTCGATGAGGAACGTGGTCGTTACTATGTGTCTTTTCCTGATGATCAGTAGTGGAGCCCAGTTGGGACGATCGGGGATCTAGCATTTGGGGTTATCTTATTTTCATTTGGATCTTCACCGTAGTCGGTCTATGTGGGTATTTTGGATGATGTATGAATTATATTTATGTATTGTGTGAAGTGGCGATTGTAAGCCAACTCTTTATCCCATTCTTATTCATTACATGGGATTGTGTGAAGATGACCCTTCTTGCGACAAAACCACAATGCGGTTATGCCTCTAAGTCGTGCCTCGACACGTGGGAGATATAGCCGCATCATGGGCGTTACAGAGGGGATCGATTTCGAGCTTCCTCCATCCACGAGCAAATTCCGGATACGATGGGTGTTCGTCGATGCCGGTGTGCTCAGTCCTCTGCTTCAGGCTCCGTCAGGGCCCGCTGTTCCTAAATCCGACTAGAGCCATCAGCGGCTCGCGAGCCCCGACCTTGCCCACGTCTGGCTCAGGTTGAGGTTGCTGAAGGATCGCGGCGTAACTGCATCGATGGTGGTGAAGGAATTCATCCAACGCCGGGTCGCTCCGCTTCAGCGCCATTCTCGCCCAATGTGGACCTTGCTCAGCAGCTAGGACCACATGAGGTTTCAGGAGTCCGGGCTCCTCCTCGGGACGCGACGAACAGTGCTCAAGGTCCTGACGGGTGTCTTTCTGCCGGCCGAACTGCCTGGGAAGAACTGTTTGTTGTACTGCTGCAAGAATAAGGATGAATTTGTAAAGGACATGCCTCTCTTCGATGAATGGGGGTCGCGGCCGATCGGCCTGGAGGGGCCTCATGAGAACCCCGTCGTCGTGGTTCCCTTCCTTGCCCCTGATGCTGAGCTCGCCCCAAGTGACGGTGCAGGTGGGCGAGCTCAGGCGGAGGCCGGCGGCTCGAGTGCTGAGGAGCACGTGCCGAGTGGTGATCCTGGGGCATCGTCCTCAGGAGCCTGCCACTCCCCTCCTGAGGCATTGGTTGCTGAGGAGATGTTGCATGCGACTTCCGAGGCCAAGGCTCCAGGAGCCTCGCGAAGTCGTGGTGAAACGGTGCCCGGCTGTTCGCCGCAACCGGGCACCCCTGAAGATATTCTTCCAAGCTCTCCTTCGGCCCCGCTGTGCACCGGCTGTCACGTCCAGCGTTTCGGTCGTCTTTGTGTGGACTTCGAGGAGCTCCGCAAGAGGAAAGGATCTCCCAGCGGCAGCAACATCTTTGGACCGCTGAAGCGGAGGAAGTACATCGCCGTTGACGTGTAAGTATCGTACCGCTGTGGCTCTCTGTGTGCTGCTTTCTTCTTCTGATGCCAGTCTTTCAGGGCTCCTTCCACTGAGGCTGCTGAGTCTCCTGAGAAACGGCCTCCTTCTTCCGCCGGCCTCGAGCGCTCCGAGTCCGCTGGTTGCCCCTGGAGCAGGGTTGGTTGAAGGGGCACTCCTACCTTCCTGGCACGCTGAACCTGCGGCCTCGTCGCTCCTCCCCCTTGGTCGGGCGTGGAGCTTGGCAGGCGTGCCCAAGACTCCTCCGCTGGTCTTTGACGGCAACTTGTTGGCTTCAATCTTCGGCTCCTCTTCGAGCAGCGAGCCCCAGCCGGCTTGGGCTTCTCGCAAGGACGGGCTGGTGTCGGGTGTGGCGCCAGCCCCCAGCCCCCTGCTGAGGGGTGGCGCGCCGCTTGGCTCCCCGCCCGCAGCCCCCGAGGTGGAGGACGAAGAAGGTCGGGCATTCAAGCTTGAGCGCGGGTGGAGCGTGGTTCGCCATGAGCTCTTCCAGGAGGCGATGAACGCGATGAGCCGACTTGGTGAAGAGATCGCGAGTGTCGATTCGCGTTTTGAGGCTAAAGGTCTCCAGCTGGCGGAGGAGCGGCGCAAGCTGAAGGTGGCCATCAACCTCGGCCGCTATCAGCGTGACCTTGAGAACGCGAAGGCCGAGGCGTCTCTCAAGGTTTCCCATGAAGCCCGCTCACGAGCCTTGGAAGAGGCTCGCGAGGCTGATCGCCGCTGCGAGGCTGTGGAGAAGCGCGCGTGGGAGCTCCAGACCTGGAGCGCGTCTCTTGAGCAGCAAGTGGAGGCGCGCAGGGCCGCTCCTGCGTCGCTGAGGGGGACGCCCGCGGAGGAAGAGGAGGTCCGGAAGCGTGAGGAGGCGCTGGCCCTGGAGGCCATGGAGCGTAGCCACGAGCTCGAGCAACTGGAGACGAGGGAGCGTCAAGTTGCCCAAGCAGAAGACGCCGTCGGGGCTCGCAAGGCTGGAGTTGAGGAGGAGGTGAACCGTCGGGTGGCCGAGGTTCGCGCGGACCTAGAGGGCAGGTACGACCTGAAGCTGAAGCTCGCGGGCGTGGAGGATGAGGGCAGGGCCGCTGCCCTCGGGCCCAGGTTGGATGAGGCTGAGAGGCGCGCGGAAGCCACGGCCGCCACCCTGGTCACGGCGCAGGCAGACTTGGCCTCCGCCCGCGCCGAGCTGCGTTCCCTCCGGAGGCGGGTTGATGACGCAGAGGCCGTCGCGAGGCAAAACACGGAGGAGGTGCTCCAACATCGAACGCTGGAGTGCGAGCATGCCCCTATGCTTCAGGATCTCCGAATCAGGGCCAATATCGCCCTGGGCCATATTTGCGACGTGGAGGCGCCGACCCCTCACTCAAATGATTATGCCAGCCACCTGACCTTCTTCACCGAGGTGGTGACGCGCCTGGAGGCTCTATCTACCAGAGCTCGCCAGCTTGTGGAGGAAAGGGGGCGTGGCCTGCTCGAGCGCGCTTTCTCCCGTGTCTTTAGCCACCTCCTGAATGCCAACCCCAACTTTGACTTTGACGCCGCCATCGCCCCCGTACCCACGGTTGTCCGGGGCGACCTAGCGCGCTGGGTTGAGGACCATGTGGACACGTTGGTCAGGGCCTTCGCTTCGGAGGATGACGCGGTGGTGGTCGTCGCAGACGAAGGCAACGTGGTCGACGGTGGCGACGGGGGTGTCACCGATGGCGGCGATGATGCCGATGAAGACGACGACGACGCGAGTGACGCGTCTGCGGGTGATGCAGCGAGCGACATTTCTAGCTGATCCCTTGTTCGCCTGTCATTTCTTCCTGCGCACAAACTTGGGCGTGGCCCTTGGAAACTTGTAAGAGCATTTTGAGAGGGGGAGCCCCTCATGTAAGCAAATTGCAGTTTTTACTTTTCCATGCGATGTGAGTTTGTGTCCTCGTGAACTTGTGAATCCTGATGCAAGTTTTCTGTCTTGGTTTACCTTAGTCAGCGCCATCTTTGAGCTGGACTGCGATGTGTCGAGTTCCTGAGAACCTTGCGGAGCTCGTCGCCCCGTTGGAAGGGGCCCCACGAGAGGTGAGCACCAGTTGCAGTGTTAGCGCGCGCTTGGTGCGCGCGTGCTTCGCGCAGTCCCGCTCGCGAGGAGCTCGTGAGTGAAAGGCGACGGACATGAGTCCCAGACAAAACGAGATCCAGAAGGCAAGGAGTTGCTCAAACGAGAAAAGGCTCCCCCCGCGCGTATTAATAAAACTCAACTTCAACTCAAATCCAAATCCAGAAGGCAAAGCTACAGAAAGAGAGAGATCCAAAGCAAAAGGCCGCGTCCGGCACCTAGTCTAGTCTTCTGGTCTTCAAGTCTTCTCACCAGCGTAGAGCTAAGTGCTGCCACTAGGCGTGGGAGGGAGCCCCAGGGCCTGAGGCTGGCACCCCTGAGACTCCGGGGCGTGTACATCCCCAACTCATTATTACGTGAGAGTGTCACGGGCGGCGAGCTTCACAGGCACTGGGCCTTCTTCACAGGTACCGGCCTTGCTTCATATCGCCAGACGAGGGCCCCGCCTTGGCCACCCTCGACCTCCTCTGAGCCGACCGGTCACCAGGACGACACAGAGGAGGGAAAGAGGACGCCAGCGGTTCCCTCGGCGACCACAGGTCCTCTGCCGGGGGAAGGGTTGTCGAGGCCTCCCCGGCAGAGGGCCTACCTTCGGGTGTCGTCAGGCGTCGCGCGCCGTGGGGAGGGGCCTTGCTCCTGGCTCCCTCTCGGTGGCCCCCAGCGTGTCTCCCTTGTTGGAACGAGTGCCGCCATGCCTGGGTCGTCGATCGACGCTGCAACCTGGTTCATCCGTAGTCCATGGTTAGCATAAGCCTGTTCCTGAGAGACTAGCGGTACCCTGTAATTGCCGCTGCTGGCGCGATCGTTGTGGTTCTCCGTTGGTTCTTGGAAGGCTTCAGCTCCTAGCGCCCCCTCTCCCCAATCTTCTCCAACGAATGAGCCAATGTCGTCCTCTGGTGCGTACCCTTGGTCCATCATGCGGGGCACGTAGGCTTCTGGGGCCGTCACCCCGAACACCTTGCCGTGGTGCCCCACGCTCCATGTTGCTCCGCCCATGATGGCGTCCTGGGGATGACAATACGGCATCCGGCCGGGACCATGGGGTGACGCTTGCGCTCGTGCTTGTCGAGGGCGGCATGGGGGAGTTGGAGCCCCCTACGCCGCCGGCCGTGCTGATGTTGATGAAGCCCCCGGGCGTAGTTGATGGCGCGCGGATGTGGTGAGGTTCGCCGCATGGCCCTGCAGTGGCCTGGGGGTGGAGTCGATAGCAGAAGGGTGGTGCTCCCGACGCCGCTGCGTCCAGCAGCTCAGCAACACGCTCAAGCAGCGTGTCCCGGCCGCTCTCCATCAGCCTGCAACGCAGCAGCTCCCTTGCCACCGTGAGTGCCGCCCGCATGTTTGCTTGCTCCCGCCGTGAGTGTGGCGCTGTTGCTGCGGCGTGACTCACCGCTCTTACCGCGGCTCGTACTTGTCGTGGGGTGAGGGTGGATGTCGCCTGGCCGCGCTGCCTGCGCCCGGCGGGGTTTGGCGGCGCCCGTGCCGCTTGGAGTGCAGGGTCGAGACCTTCATGGGCAGGCGGCGCTGCCTGGGCTGGCCAGGCTGCCCAGCGGTCGGAGCCGGCCCTTGAATCGCCAGACATCGTGGCTGGGGAGCGTCAGAGAGCTGACCGGCGGAGAAGAAGCTCCGGCGCACCCCTACCTAGCGCGCCAAATGTCGGATGTGGGGTCCCGGCATTTCCCTTAAGGTTCGAACACTGGGGTGCGCGCGAAGTCTCTTCCTCCTACCGATCTACGCTCTAGCTCGCTAAGATCTCGCGGATGAACTCGACTAACTTGCAACACAGAATGACACGGGGTTTATACTGGTTCGGGCCACCATTGTGGTGTAATACCCTACTCCAGTGTGGTGGTGGTGGATTGCCTCTTGGGCTGATGAGGAACAGTACAAGGGAAGAACAGCCTCCTGAGGTTGACGTGTTCTTGTGCTTGTGTAGTTGAGGATGATCTGAACCAGTTCGGGGTCAGTTGCCTCCTACTGTGGTGGCTAGTCCTATTTATAGAGGCCCTGGTCCTCTTCCCAAATATCGAGCGGGAAGGGAGCCAACAACGGCGTGCAAATTTGAAGGGGGCAGCTAGTACAAGCTATCCTGACAAAAGCGGTCTTCGCCTGCGAAAAGCTCTGGGGTGACGCCGTCTTGGGCTCCACGATGACCTCCGCCTTGCCGTCCTCCGGTCTTGGTCTCGTTGCACCAATATGGCAACCTTTGCCTGATGCCTCGGTACTCTTCGCCTGCGCTGGCCTCCTTAGCACCAAAGAGGAAATAGAGACGCTGCGTGCACTGGCACCCACCTGGTGCTGTTCGTCATGGCTCACATCACGAGAGCCTCGTGAGGTTTGTCTTGCCTTGATATCTCCGCTCCTCGTGAGCCTGCTTGGCTAGGCCACTCCAGAGGAGGTCTTGCATCGTCCGCCTCGCGAGGCTTGGACCCTCGCGTGGGTCTTGGCTGCCTTGTTGATGAAGATGGGCCGTACGGCCTGCTGCTTAGCCACGCTGTGGGCCGCAGGCAAGCAAGTTTGGGGACCCCCGTTCCTAGAAGGCCAAAATGAACTACCTTCGGTAAATCAAAACACATAAACTCATAATATAACCGTCATCGAACTTTAAGTGTGCGGACCCTACGGGTTCGAGAACTATGCAGACATGACCGACACACGTCTCCGGTCAATAACCAATAGCGGAACCTGGATGCTCATATTGGCTCCTACATATTCTACGAAGATCTTTATCGGTCAAACCGCATAACAACATACGTTGTTCCCTTTGTCATCGGTATGTTACTTGCCCGAGATTCGATCGTCGGTATCTTAATACCTAGTTCAATCTTGTTACCGGCAAGTCTCTTTACTCGTTTTGTAATACATCATCCCGCAACTAACTCATTAGTTGCAATGCTTGCAAGGCTTATAGTGATGTGCATTACCGAGTGGGCCCAGAGATACCTCTCCGACAATCGGAGTGACAAATCCTAATCTCGAAATACGCCAACCCAACAAGTACCTTCGGAGACACCTGTAGAGCACCTTTATAATCACCCAGTTACATTGTGACGTTTGGTAGCACACAAAGTGTTCCTCCGGTAAACAGGAGTTGCATAATCTCATAGTCATAGGAACATGTATAAGTCATGGAGAAAGCAATAGCAGCATACTAAACGATCAAGTGCTAAGCTAACGGAATGGGTCAAGTCAATCACCTCATTCTCCTAATGATGTGATCTCGTAAATCAAATGCCAACTCATGTCTATGGTTAGGAAACATAACCATCTTCGATTAACGAGCTAGTCAAGTAGAGGCATACTAGTGACACTCTGTTTGTCTATGTATTCACACATGTATTATGTTTCCGGTTAATACAATTCTAGCATGAATAATAAACAATTATCATGATATAAGGAAATAAATAATAACTTTATTATTGCCTCTAGGGCATATTTCCTTCAGTCTCCCACTTGCACTAGAGTCAATAACCTAGATTAGACAGTAATGATTCTAACACCCATGGAGTCTTGGTGCTGATCATGTTTTGCTCGTGGAAGAGGCTTAGTCAACGGGTCTGCAACATTCAGATCTGTATGTATCTTGCAAATCTCTATGTCTCCCACCTGGACTTGATCCCGGATGGAGTTGAAGCGTCTCTTGATGTGCTTGGTTCTTTTGTGAAATCTGGATTCCTTTGCCAAAGCAATTGCACCAGTATTGTCACAAAAGATTTTCATTGGACCCGATGCACTAGGTATGACACCTAGATCGGATATGAACTCCTTCATCCAGACTCCTTCATTTGCTGCTTCCGAAGCAGCTATGTACTCCGCTTCACATGTAGATCCTGCTACGACACTTCGTTTAGAACTGCACCAACTGACAGCTCCACCATTCAATATAAACACGTATCCGGTTTGCGATTTAGAATCGTCCGGATCAGTGTCAAAGCTTGCATCGACGTAACCATTTACGACGAGCTCTTTGTCACCTCCATAAACGAGAAACATATCCTTAGTCCTTCTCAAGTATTTCAGGATGTTCTTGACCGCTGTCTAGTGATCCACTCCTAGATTACTTTGGTACCTCCCTGCTAAACTAATAGCAAGGCACACATCAGGTCTGGTACACAGCATTGCATACATGATAGAGCCTATGGCTGAAGCATAGGGAAGATCTTTCATTTTCTCTCTATCTTCTGCAGTGGTCAGGCATTGAGTCTTACTCAACTTCACACCTTGTAACACAGGCAAGAACCCTTTCTTTGCTTGATCCATTTTGAACTTCTTCAAAACTTTGTCAAGGTATGTGCTTTGTGAAAGTCCTATTAAGCATCTTGATCTATCTCTATAGATTTTGATGCCCAATATATAAGCAGCTTCACCGAGGTCCTTCATTGAAAAACTCTTATTCAAATATCCCTTTATGCTATCCAAAAACTCTATATCATTTCCGATCAATAATATGTCATCCACATATAATATCAGAAATTCTACAAAGCTCCCACTCACTTTCTTGTAAATACAGGCTTCTCCAAAAGTCTGTATAAAACCATATGCTTTGATCACACTATCAAAACATTTATTCCAACTCCGAGAGGCTTGCACCAGTCCATAAATGGATCGCTGGAGCTTGCACACTTTGTTAGCTCCCTTTGGATCGACAAAACCTTCCGGTTGCATCATATACAACTCTTCTTCCAGAAATCCATTCAGGAATGCAGTTTTGACATCCATTTGCCATCTATCTACAACAACATAGACATGCAAAATACTATCTGGTACTAAGTTCATGATAAATTTAAGTTCAATTAATCATATTACTTAAGAACTCCCACTTAGATAGACATCCCTCTAATCATCTAAGTGATCATGTGATCCAAATCAACTAAACCATAACCGATCATCACGTGAAATGGAGTAGTTTTCAATGGTGAACATCACTATGTTGATCATATCTACTATATGATTCATGCTCGACCTTTCGGTCTCAGTGTTCCGAGGCCATATCTGCATATGCTAGGCTCGTCAAGTTTAACCTGAGTATTCCGCATGTGCAACTATTTTGCACCCGTGTATTTGAACGTAGAGCCTATCACACCCGATCATCATGTGGTGTCTCAGCACGAAGAACTTTCGCAATGGTGCATACTCAGGGAGAACACTTATACCTTGATAATTTAGTGAGAGATCATCTTATAATGCTACCGTCAATCAAAGCAAGATAAGATGCATAAAAGATAAACATCACATGCAATTAATATAAGTGATATGATATGGCCATCATTATCTTGTGCTTGTGATCTCCATCTCTGAAGCACCGTCATGATCACCATCGTCACCGGCGCGACACCTTAATCTCCATCATAGCATCGTTGTCATCTCGCCAACTTATGCTTCTATGACTATCGCTACCGCTTAGTGATAAAGTAAAGCATTATAGGGCGATTGCATTGCATACAATAAAGCGACAACCATATGGCTCCTACCAGTTGCCGATAACTCAGTTACAAAACATGATCATCTCATACAATAAAATATAGCATCATGCCTTGACCATATCACATCACAACATGCCCTGCAAAAACAAGTTAGACGTCCTCTACTTTGTTGTTGCAAGTTTTACGTGGCTGCTACGGGCTGAGCAAGAACCGTTCTTACCTACGCATCAAAACCACAATGATAGTTTGTCAAGTTAGTGATGTTTTAACCTTCTCAAGGACCGGGCGTAGCCACACTCGGTTCAACTAAAGTTGGAGAAACTGACACCCGCCAGCCACCTGTGTGCAAAGCACGTCGGTAGAACCAGTCTCGCGTAAGCATACGTGTAATGTCGGTCCGGGCCGCTTCATCCAACAATACCGCCGAACCAAAGTATGACATGCTGGTAAGCAGTATGACTTATATCGCCCACAACTCACTTGTGTTCTACTCGTGCATATAACATCTATGCATAAAACCTAGCTCGGATGCCACTGTTGGGGAACGTAGTAATTTCAAAAAAATTCCTACGCACACACAGGATCATGGTGATGCATAGCAACGAGAGGGGAGAGTGTTGTCCACGTACCCTTGTAGACCGAAAGCGGAAGCGTTAGCACAACGCGGTTGATGTAGTCGTACGTCTTCACGATCTGACCGATCAAGTACCGAACGTACGGCACCTCCGAGTTCAGCACACGTTCAGCTCGATGACATCCCTCGAACTCCGATCAAGCCAAGCTTTGAGGGAGAGTTCCGTCAGCACGACGGCGTGGGGACGATGATGATGTTCTACCGACGCAGGGCTTTGCCTAAGCACTGCTACGATATTATCGAGGTGGACTATGGTGGAGGGGGCACCGCACACGGCTAAGAGATCCAAGGGATCAATTTTTGTGTCTAGAGGTGCCCCCCTGCCCCCGTATATAAAGGAGCAAGGGGGGAGAGGCGGCCGGCCAAGAGGAGGCGCGCCAGGGAGGAGTCCTACTCCCACCGGGAGTAGGAGTCCCTCCTTTCCTAGTTGGAGTAGGAGAAGGGGGAAGGAGGAGGGAGAGAGGAAGGAAAGGGGGGCGCCGCCCCCCTCCTTGTCCAATTTGGATTAGAGGGGGAGGGGCACGCGGCCTGCCCTGGCCGGCCCTCCTCTTCTCCACTAAGGCCCATCTTGGCCCATTAAACCCGCGGGGGGGTTCCGGTAACCCCCGGTACTCCGGTAAATCCCGATTTCACCAAGAACACTTCCGATATCCAAATATAGGCTTCCAATATATCAATCTTTATGTCTCGACCATTTCGAGACTCGTCGTCATGTCCGTGATCACATCAGGGACTCCGAACTACCTTCGGTACATCAAAACACATAAACTCATAATATAACCGTCATCGAACTTTAAGCGTGCGGACCCTACGGGTTCGACAACTATGTAGACATGACTGAGACACGTCTCCGGTCAATAACCAATAGCGGAACCTGGATGCTCATATTGGCACCTACATATTCTACGAAGATCTTTATCGGTCAAACCGCATAACAACATACGTTGTTCCCTTTGTCATCGGTATGTTACTTGCCCGAGATTCGATCGTCGGTATCTCAATACCTAGTTCAATCTCGTTACCGGCAAGTCTCTTTACTTGTTACGTAATGCATCATCCCGCAACTAACTCATTAGTCACATTGCTTGCAAGGATTATAGCGATGTGCATTACTGAGAGGGCCCAGAGATACCTCTCCGTCAATCGGAGTGACAAATCCTAATCTCGAAATACGCCAAATCAACAAGTACCTTCAGAGACACCTGTAGAGCACCTTTATAATCACCCAGTTATGTTATGACGTTTGGTAGCACACAAAGTGTTCCTCCGGTAAACGGGAGTTGCATAATCTCATAGTCATAGGAACATGTATAAGTCATGAAGAAAGCAATAGCAGAATACTAAACGATCGAGTGCTAAGCTAACGGAATGGGTCAAGTCAATCACATCATTCTCCTAATGATGTGACCCCGTTAATCAAATGACAACTCATGTCAATGGCTAGGAAACATAACCATCTTTGATCAACGAGCTAGTCAAGTAGAGGCATACTAGTGACACTCTGTTTGTCTATGTATTCACATATGTATTATGTTTCTGGTTAATACAATTCTAGCATGAATAATAAACATTTATCATGATATAAGGAAATAAATAATAACTTTATTATTGCCTCTAGGGAATATTTCCTTCACATACACCATGGGCGCCAACTGTGGGCGACAAAACACCCTCTCCTCGCCCGAAATCGTTTCCGGCAAATATTTGGGAGGTGCGAGATTACTGTCCTATCCCCAACCGATGTGATGTCCGAAATATTAAATGGGAATAAGCTCGTAACTTTCCCACATTTCAGACAAGCGCGTCCCAAAGTTTGAGATCCCCCCTCCCCCTCCATTTCCCCATTCATACACCGTCAGCGCCACGACAACCTCCCCATTGCGGACAGCCTCCTCCGTCTGCCACCCCATCCTCCACCTTGCCGGAGCCGCTACCCCTACCCCGTCGTCCACTGCAAGAGATGGACGTCTCACATCCACGGCGCCGGACCAGGATCCTTTCATTGCGTCGTCTTGCTTCATCGGCGCCGTCGTCCACCTTGTCGTTGCCGCTCCTACGACCGCCTCCTCCACTTCAACAGGATTTATCCCCCGACCTGACCGTCTGCCATCTAAAGTCTTCTTCCCCGCCGCCGACAGCCATCGCACCCGCAGCACCCTCAACGTATCAGCAGGGGCCTACATGGCGTCGCAAGAGAGGTGGTACTCTTCCATATGTGCTTAAGTTATTGATCTCACCCGGAAAATAGATCTTAAATTGTTTACTGTACTTTTCTTGTCTGTACCAAATCGTAGTGGCTAGTTGAATGCAAACATTGGTTGCGAAGTAGCTTTGTCTGGTTTGCACCTTCAGATCCTCCATGTCACGGTCACTATACTCGTAAAGCTTATGGTTTCCCCCCTTTATATTCACTACCATCATCGTAGGTGCTTCACTACTTCGTGTCGTGCTAGCACTGCTCCTCAAGACCTCAACCCATCAAGGAAAACAACATGCCACTCATAATTCCAAAGCTTACGTGTTGAAATACAAATCTGATATGATGCTCATATTACTAAAACATAGAACGTTTAATTGGTCACCTAATGTTCCTATATTCGTTTCGAAAAGCATGTGTGCCACCCACTGGTCCAGCTAGTTCCACTTTCCTGATTTTACTCTTGATGCAGGGTTTTCCCCTTTTATCTACTCTACTATGATCTGCGTAGGTGCTTTCTGTCGTACTAACATTACTCCACCCTTCAAGCTAAACAACACAACACTCAAAATTCCAAAGCTTAGTTGTTCAAATATGATTGTGATATGATACTGATATTAGTTAATAGACACATTTAATTGGTTAGCTAAAGGTCCCACTTGAGTTTCCAAATGCATGTCACGACATATAGAGAGACAGCAAAATTGCATTTCTTTGTCACTTGTTGACTGTACTTTCTTGTCCATACCAAATCTTAGTTGTTATTTCAAAGCAAACATCGGTTGCTAACTACCCTTTGTGCGGTTTGCAGCTTCAGATCTGCCATCCCACTGCCACGATCAGCATGCTTACGGTTTCCCCATTTTATGATGACCACGATCAGCATACGTGGTTCGTGTCATAATAGCACTGCTGCACCCATCGAGCTAAACAAGCTTAGTTGTAAAAATTCAAATATGATATTATGCTGATATTAGTAAAACTGAGAGATGTTTAATTGGTCAGCTAAATGTTCCTACTTTAGTTTCGAAATGCATGTGAGCCACATATGGAGAGACCGAAAGGAATAGTATTTCTCTGTGCGCTCTGGTTCATCATGGGTGGCCAACCGACATTGTATAGAAAGACTTGTAATATCTTCAATCTGCTTGCTCTTCTGCTCTTCTTTAAGATGATCCTCTTCTCTTGCGGTCGACTGGTCAGGTCGAGTTATTCTCCCTTAGTATATTTTGAATCTGTCAGGTCAGGTTGACTTGTTCTTCTTTACAATATGTTGAAGCTGTCATCTGCGAAGTATCATCACTTCTGGAGCTCTCATATTTTGAGTAGTAGGCCACATTATATTAATGCACACACCAAATTACAACATGCATGGAACCTCTTAGAAGAATTGCATAGATAGCACAAAGGGGTTTACAGGGAGGAAGTATTGGATTAGAATCACTTCTGCATTACAAAGATAATCTCACTTGTTTTTATGTTTTCATGCATGACAGGTATTGAACATTATCAAAATGAATATGAGAATGGGCGCACGAGAGGAATATTGCGGAACAATCCACTGGCTAACAAACTTGGCATGGTGGAGGATGGCCTATCTTATTCACCCATCAAGGTGCATGCTCTAACTTGGCAAGGTTGTATTGGTCGCACATATTTCGCATCTGACCTCTTGCATTACTTCTACTTTGTTACACCATCTGCTTAGTTTAAGCATCATATATGAGTATATGCCATACCTATCCATCTTCTGTACCTATTCCATGTGTCCTCATACTATGTTTTTCCAGTCAAATGTTGTTCTTTCATAATAGATGTCCAAAAGGAAGAGGGTGAGTGCAGATCCTCAAGGAGTACAAACTAGGTATTTGGAAAAGGTAGTGATACCTGTTAAATCAGATAGATCAGCAGCCACAGCAAACACAGGCCCAACTTTAACAGACTTTACCCCTACTCCGGTGGCCAAACCCCTATTAGAACTGCTGACAGCCCAGCGTCAGGTACTGTCTATGATATCAATTCAAAATTTGAACTCCTAAATTTCTGCATGTGCCTTACCTTCTCTCTTGTATGAAAACTAATTTCAGATGAATCTCCTTGCTCAAAGGATCATAGGATCTCACGACAATACTGGGCTCTGCATTGCTCTTGTCAGTACCTCTTGCCCTTTGTCAGCATACTTACACTCATTGATGTTTGATTATGTAGCATCACTGTAAATGTTCGCTTCTTTATCCTCCCTTTTCTTGAAATTATAAGATCTATATTTACTCTTAGATAAATGTAGAATTAACACAATGGTTATGAAGTTTTGGATTGCTCATGTAAGTACCTGTTGCCATGTACTCCCTCTGTATCGAATTAATTGTTGATCAATTAGATGTATTTAGAACTTAATAGTGCTAGATACATCCATTTGAGCGACAAGTAATAACGGACGGTGGTGGTATTACTATACATGCATCGCGAGATAGTTGATTGTCTAGCATTACTCTGCATCTTATCTGCCCTGCCCTCCACTTTCTCCAAATTATCATATCTACATTTACTCTTACCAAAATGTTGAATAAAGCCAATGCCACTACACACGTTGATGTCTGCATTCCTCTTGTCAGTACCTTTTGCCTTGTAACGTTGTACTTAATTAATTGCTATTTGATTATGTATCATCAGTCTGCACCTGAGCTTCATTATCCTCTATTTCTTCCAATATTATTTGATTGATATTTACTCTTTGCAAAATGTAGAATAATGGCAACGCTTATAAAGAATTTTCTTTCGGGAATTTATTGAATTATCTTTCCATCAACATGGAGAAGGGCTTTGTCCAGCCCGTGTTAACATGTAATGTAAGTTCATCCTTCTCAAGCCTTCAAACTTTGTTCTAGTATAGATTTGGATAGGCATCATTTCCTCCACTGTTGTTTACATCTGATTGGATGTTTGCAACAACTACCAGTTTTAAATTGTAGTTGTAAAAACATGTTCCTTATGCAGAACAGATCCATTTATTTGCTTATATAATTGTGAAACCTGTTACGTGTCTCCTTGCTTCTCTTTCAGAGTCGTATCTCTTATGCCAGGCAGAACTTTAGGAAAGATAGTGAGCCAAACCATCTAGAGGACAGCGAGATGACCCCAAGGTCCTGTCTTGATGAAGACAGTGAGTTGAAGCTACTCACCAGCAGGTGTGAGACAACCTCTGTGCAGTCGTTGTCTCAATCAGTTCGACTTCTTCAGTCTCAACTTAAAGCGGAAAGTCTTGCTTCAGCTCAGCTCCGACTTGAAGTCAAAGATGTAATGAAGATGTCAGGGGACTGCCTTGCGCACTATGGTGCCATACAGCTAGGGATGAAGCATCTATCGTTGACACAACTGAGATCTCATCAGCTTGTTCGGCTTCTTGCGGGGCCTGAGCTTGCCAGGTCTAGTGCCTTCTGAAGTGCTCTCAGTTTTGTATATTCTTTTGTCGGCGCGTTTATATGCACTGGTGGCGACCTTTGATGCCCAGTGTATGTAATCCGCGGTCATGTTGCGCTTAATTATCACCGATAGCGAACTTTGATTCCCAGTGGATGTAATATGCCATAATTTCTTTATTGTATAGTCTAGGTTTATTCTTTGGTCGGTATGCTGTAATTTAGGCCGGAAGGTTCAGTGGATCTCAGTGTTAACGGTCTTCAGGCCGGCTCGTTACTCATATGGGCCAAAACATGGGCCTATAATCATCTTGGGCCATTAGCAGGTCTAAACCTATAGTAGTTTCCCGCCTTTAATAGGCCATGGGCTACATATTTACTGTAGTGACACTGGGCTTCCTACGGGCCATAGAAACAATGGGCCTTCTACGGTCCGTAGAAACAATGGGCCTTGTACGGGCCGTAGAAACAATGGGCCTTCTACGGGCCATATCATCAATGGGCCTTATACGGGCCGTATGATCGATTTGCCAAACATGGGCCAAAAACAGACCGCATTATGGCCGTAAACGGACTAGAGATGGAGTCGTCCGTTCATGGGCCGACCATAACGGGCCGTCGTTAATAGGCCGTATTTGATGACGCTATGAAAACGGGCCAACGTATTAACGGGCCACAAACGGGCCGACTGTAACCACGGGCTGAATTTGGCCCACAAGCAGAAAATGGCAGTAACGGGCCGTAAGTAACGGAATGCTGGAAATGGGCCCAAGAATAAATGGGCCCTAAGAAGGCCAAAAGATAACATGGGCTGCAAACGGCCCAATGGATTAATGGGCCGTTAATGGGTATAAGGTGATACACTGTTCATTACGGGCCAGTTTCACCACGTGTCGTTAATGGGTATAAAGTGATACACTGTTCATTACAGGCCAGTTTTACCACGGGCCATTAATGGGCCGATAGTTACTAAGGGCCTCATATGGGCTGAAAGATGTCATGGGCCATACATGGGCCGGAAGTTAAAACGGGCTGGAATTATATTGGATGGCCCAGATGACGCTACTGGGCCTAATTCGGATAGGCCATAAACGGGCCCTGGGTTAGCGGGCTGTAAATGGGCTATATGCGAACAGGCCGTTAATAGGCTTGCCGTGGGCCGGCCCGCCACCTTTTGACCAAGTCAAACGGGCCGGCCTTTTCACAGGAATGGGCCTCTATTGGGCCGTGCCACATGTCCATGTATCATAGGCGCTTTGGGTCCAATGAGTGGATGACATCTGTCCCAACGGTGAGCCGACACGTGTTTCCTCTAGCCAATGATGATTTTACACGTGGAAAATCCCCATTGGTCGGGGCTGTTAACGGGTTATCAGATCCAAAACCGGACCCGATAGCTTAACGGTGTTCCGTTACGGTGGATGCCACGTGTCGGTCACCCTTGACGAAAGCACTTCTGTGACGCGCGATTTATCGTCATGGAAGTGGACACTTCCGTGATGATAATTTTGGTAATGTCATGGAACACTTCTACGACAGCACAGGTATGACTATCTTGATTCTGTCATAAAATCGTCATGGATGTACATGCATGACAAAAAACGCGACCTACTGTGACAAACACGTATCATCACGGAAGTGTATTTTTTGTAGTGGTATTATGTTGCAAACTTTTCAGACAAAGAGTAAGGTGCGCTAGGTCGTTGTCGTGCACTCAGCTATGCCGATGGAGTTCATGGACTCATTTACCTTTGATGCTTCCGCAGTTATCTTATTTAGATGGCCTTAAGCCATATTATTGTAATAAGTTCTCTTTTGAGACATTCGATGTAATAAGTGTGTGATTGCACTCTATTGTAAATCCTTCATGTACTGTGTGTGTCAGCATTACCGATCCAGGGATGACACTTATGCACAGAGATTTGACCATTTGAGGTCGGATCGCTACACACGGGTACAGAAGGTTGCGGCGGTGGAAAAGTGGTTTCGTGGATCCCGTGGATGTTTCCAGGGTATAAGAGTATATATAGGTGAAAGAAGTAGGTCGGTGGAGCTACGAGGGGCCCACGAGGGTGGGAGCGCGCCCTCCTGCCTCGTGGCCGCCTCATTGCGTCTCTGACTTCCACTCCAAGTCTCCTGGATTGCGTTTGTTCCAAGAAAGATCCTCGCGAAGGTTTCATTCCGTTTGGATTCCGTTTGATATTCCTTTTCTGCGAAACACTAAAATAGGCGCAAAAAAATAGCAACTGGCACTGGGCCTCCGGTTAATAGGTTAGTACCAAAAAATAATATAAAATTGCATATTAAAGCCCATTAAACATCCAAAATAGATAATATAATAGCACGGAACAATCAAAAATTATAGATACGTTGGAGACGTATCAATCATCATCACCAACAACTCTCCCATCTTGGGGAGGGAAATCTCCATCAGCATCTTCAACAGCACCATCTCATCTCAAACCCTAGTTCATCTCTTGTGTTCAATCTTTGTACCGGAACTATAGATTGGTGCTTGTGGGTGACTAGTAGTGTTGATTACATCTTGTAGTTGATTACTATATGGTTTATTTGGTGGAAGATTATACTTTCAGATCCATTATGCTATTTAATACCCCTCTGGTCTTGAGCATGCATGTTTATCACTTGTGATTAGTTACTTTTGTTCTTAAGGTCACGGGAGAAATCATGTTGCAAGTAATCATGTGAACTTGATATCTGTTTGATATTTTATGTATCTTGTGATTCCCTTAGTGGTGTCATGTGAACGTCGACTACATGACACTTCACCATATTTGGGCCTAAGGGAATGCAGTGTGGAGTAGTTATTAGATGATGGGTTGCAAGAGTGACAGAAGCTTAAACCCTAGTTTATGCGCTATTCCGTAAGGGACCGATTGGATTCAAAAGTTTAATGCTATGGTTAGAATTTATTCTTAATACTTTTCTCGTAGTTGCGGATGCTTGCGAGGGGGTTAATCATAAGTAGGAGGTTTGTTCAAGTAAGAACAGCACCTAAGCACCGGTCCACCCACATATCAAATTATCAAAGGAGCTAACACAAATCGAATCAACATGATGAAAGTGACTAGATGAAATTCCCGTGTACCCTCAAGAATGCTTTGCTTATTATAAGAGACCGTTTTGGCTTGTCCTTTGCCTCAAAAGTATTGGGCTACCTTGCTGCACTTTTATTACTATTATCATTACTTGCTCGTTACAAATTATCTTGCTATCAAACTACTTTGTTACTTACAATTTCAGCGCTTGCAGACATTACCTTGCTGAAAACCACTTGTCATTTCCTTCTGGTCCTCGTTGGGTTCGACACTCTTACTTATCGAAAAGGCTACAATTGATCCCATATACTTGTGGGTCATCAAGGCTATTTTCTGGCGCCATTGTCGGGGAGTGAAGCGCTCTTGGTAAGTGGAAATTGGTAAGGAAAAATTATTACTATGTGCTGAAATTTATTGTCACTTATTACTATGGAAAACAATCCTTTTAGGGGTTTGTTCGTGGTATCTTCACCTCAACCAAAACCGCAATTAGTTACCCCTCAACCTACTGCACCTACTGAAAATATTGAATATGAAATTCCTTCGGGTATGATAGAACACCTGCTAGCTAATCCTTATGCAGGAGATGGAACCGAACATCCTGATATGCACTTGATATATGTGAAAGAAATTTATGGATTGTTTAAGCTTGCAGGTTTACCCAGATATGAAGTTAAGAAGAAGGTTTTCCCTTTATCTTTGATGGGAAAAGCATTGGCATGGTATAGGCTATGCGATGATATTGGATCTTGGAATTGGAATCGATTGAAATTGGAGTTTCACCAAAAAAATATCCTATGCATCTAGTTCATCGTGATCGGAATTACATATATAATTTTTGGCTCGTGAAGGAGAAAGTATCGCTCTGGCTTGGGGGAGGCTTAAGGAAATGTTATATTCATGCCCCAATCATGAGCAAGATAAATTATTATCCAGAATTTTATGCTCGGCTTTCTCATAATGATCGATCCATGCTTGATACTTCTTGTGATGGTTCTTTTATGAAGAAGACTATTGAATTCCAGTGGGATCTTTTGGAAAGAATTAAACGCAACTCTGAAGATTGGGAACTCGATGAAGGTAAAGAGTCAGGTATTAAGCTCAAGTTTGATTGTGTTAAATCTTTTATGAATACCGATGCTTTTCAAAAGTTTAGCACTAAATATGGACTTCACTATGAGATAGTAGCCTCCTTTTATGAATCATTTGCTACTCATGTTGATCTCCCTAAGTAGAAGTGGTTTAAATATCACCCACCTATTAAATAAGAAACTAAAGAACCGATACTAGCTAAAGAGGAAACTATTAATTATAATGTTGATCCAGTTGTTCCTACTGCTTATATTGAGAAACCACCTTTCTCTGTTAGGATCAAGGAACATGCTAAAGTTTCAACTGTGGTCAACAAAAGTTATATTAGAATGCCTAAACTTGATGAACAAGTCAAAGTAGAACCTAGTGTTGCTATGGTTAAGGATCTCCTGGAAGAAAATATAGATGGGCATGTTATTTACTTATGTGAAGAAGCTGCTAGAATTGCCAAACCCGATAAAAAGGATAAACATAGACATGTTGTTGGCATGCCCGTTGTCTAAGCTAAAATAGGAGATCACTGTTATCATGGTTTTTGTGACATAGGTGCTAGCGTGAGTGCTATTCCCTTTACCTTATATCAAGAAATTATGAATGACATAGCACCCGCAGAGATAGAAGACATAGATATTACTATTAAACTTGCTAATAGAGATAATATATCACCAATTGGGATTGTTAGAGATGTTGAAGTCTTGTGTGGGAAAATAAAATACCCTACTGATTTTCTTGTTCTTGGTTCCCCACAAGACGATTTTTGTCCCATTATCTTTGGTAGACCTTTCTTGAACACCGTTAATGCTAAAATAGATTGTGAGAAAAAAATTGTCGGTGTTAGCTTTGGTGATGAGTCTCATGAGTTTAATTTTTCCAAGTTTAGTAGATAACCTCATAAAAAAGAATTGCCTAGTAAGGATAAAATAATTGGTCTTGCTTCTATTGTTGTGCCTCCTACTGATCCTCTAGAACAATATCTGCTAGACCATGAAAATGATTTACATATGCATGAAAGAAAAGAAATAGATAAGATTTTCTTTGAACAACGTCCTCTGCTTAAACACAATTTGCCTATTGAAACTCTAGGAGGTCCACCTCCACCTAAAGGTGATCCTATGTTTGAATTAAAACAATTGCCAGACACTTTGAAATATGCTTATCTTGATGAGAAGAAGATATATCCTGTTATTATTAGTGCTAACCTTTCAGAACATGAAGAAGAGAGATTATTGGAAGTTCTAAGGAAGCACCGAGCTGCCATTGGATATATTCTTGATGATTTAAAGGGCATTAGTCCCACTCTATGTCAGCACAAGATTAATATGGAACCTGATGCTAAACATGTTGTTGATCACCAACGTCGGTTAAATCCGAAGATGAAGGAAGTGGTAAGAACGGAAATATTAAAACTTCTGGAAGCAGGTATAATCTATCCTATAGCTGATAGTAGATGGGTAAGTCATGTTCATTGTGTCCATAAGAAAGGAGGTATTACTGTTGTTCCTAATGATAAGAATGAACTTATTCCACAAAGAATTGTTACAGGCTATAGAATGATAACTGATTTTAGAAAATTAAACAAAGCAACTAGAAAAGATCATTACCCTCTGCCTTTTATTGATCAAATGCTAGAAAGATTATCTAAGCACACCCATTTTTGCTTCCTTGATGGATACTCTGGTTTTTCACAAATACCTGTTTCTCAACCTGATCAAGAAAAGACCACTTTCACCTGTCCCTTTGGAACTTATGCTTATAGACGTATGCCTTTTGGTTTATGCAATGCACCTGCTACCTTTCAAAGATGTATGACTGCTATATTCTCTGACTTCTCTAAAAAGATTGTTGAAGTTTTCATGGATGACTTTTCCGTTTATGGGAAGTCTTTTGATGATTGTTTAAACAATCTTGATCGAGTTTGCAGAGATGCGAGCAAACAAATCTTGTCTGTAATTGGAAGAAGTGCCACTTTATGGTTAATGAAGGTATTGTTTTGGGCCATAAAATATCTGAAAGAGGTATTAGAGTGGACAAAGCTAAGGTTGATGCAATTGAGAAAATGCCATGTCCTAAAGATATCAAAGGTATTCGTAGTTTATTACGTCATGCTGGTTTCTATAGGAGATTTATCAAAGACTTTTCTAAAATTTCTAGGCCTCTTACAAATCTTTTGCAAAAGGATGTTCCTTTTGTTTTTTATGACGATTGTTTAGAAGCCTTCGAAACACTCAAGAAAGCCTTAATTTCGGCACCTATTGTCCAACCACCTGATTGGAACTTGCCTTTTGAATTTATGTGTGATGCTAGTGATTATGTTATTGGTGCTGTTCTAGGACAAAGAGTTGACAAGAAACTAAATGTTATTCATTATGCTAGTAAAACTCTAGACAGTGCTCAAAGAAATTATGCTACTACTGAAAAAGAATTTCTAGCAGTGGTGTTTGCTTGTGATAAATTTAGATCTTACATTGTTGATTCAAAAGTAATTGTTCACACTAACCATGCTGCTATTAAATATCTTATGGAAAACAAAGATGCTAAACCTAGGCTTATTTGATGGGTTCTCTTGTTACAAGAATTTGATTTACATATCACTGATAGAAAGGGAGCAGAGAACCCCGTAGCTGATCACTTGTCTAGGTTGGAGAATGTCCTTGATGACCCACTACCTATTGATGATAGTTTTCCTGATGAGCAATTAACTGCAATAAATGTTTCTCATAACACTCCTTGGTATGCTGACTATGCTAATTACATTGTTACTAAATATTTACCACCTAGCTTTACATACCAACAAAAGAAAACATTCTTCTATGATTTAAGACATTACTTTTGGGATGACCCACATCTTTATAAAGAAGGAGTAGATGGTATTATTAGACATTGTGTACCTGGCATGAACAGGGACAAATCCTATGGAAATGTCACTCTGAAGCTTACAGAGGGCATCATGCGGGAGACAGAACTGCTCACAAGGTATTGCGTCTGGGTTTTATTGGCCTACTCTTTTCAAGGATGCTCGTAAGTTCGTCTTATCTTGTGATGAATGTCAAAGAATAGGTAATATTGGTAAGCGTCAAGAAATTCCTATGAATTATTCACTTGATGTTGAACCATATGATGTTTGGAGTTTTGATTACATGGGACTTTTTCCTTCCTCTAAAGGGTATACACATATTTTGGTTGCTGTTGATTATGTTACTAAGTGGGTAGAAGCTATTCCAACTAGTAGTGCTGATCATAACACCTCTATTAAAATGCTTAAGGAAGTTATTTTTCCAAGGTTTGGAGTCCCTAGATATTTAATGACTGATGGTGGTTCACACTTTATTCCTGGTGCTTTCCGTAAAATGCTTGCCAAGTATGATGTTAACCATAGAATTGCATCACCTTATCATCCTCAGTCTAGTGCTCAAGTTGAACTTAGTAATAGAGAAATAAAATTAATTTTGCAAAAGACTGTCAATAGGTCCCGGAAGAATTGGTCTAAGAAACTAGATGATGCACTTTGGGCTTATAGGACAGCATATAAAAATCCTATGGGTATGTCTCCTTATAAAATAGTTTGTGGAAAAGCTTGTCATTTGCCTCTTGAGTTAGAGCATAAAACTTATTGGGCAATCAAAGAACTCAACTATGATTTCAAACTTCCTGGTGAAAAGAGGTTATTTGATATTAGCTCATTAGATGAATGGAGAACCCAAGCTTATGAAAATGCCAAGTTATTTAAAGAAAAAGTTAAAAGATGGCATGATAAAAGAATCCAAAAGCGTGAGTTCAAAGTTGGAGAATATGTTCTTTTGTACAACTCTCGTTTTAGATTCTTTGCAGGAAAACTCCTCTCCAAATGGGAAGGACCGTATGTTATCGAGGAGGTTTATCGGTCTGGAGCAATCAAAATAAATAATGTCGAAGGTACTAACCCGAAGGTTGTTAATGGGCAACAAATAAAACATTATATCTCAGGTACGTCCATTAATGTTGAAAGTAATATTATCCAAACTATGACACCGTAAGAACACATAAAAGAGACCTTTCGGAACACTCCAGAATTGTGAAAAGGAGGTACGTGATACGGTAAGTAAACGGACTCCAAAAAATCCGCAAAAATATTTTGTCTGTTTTGGAAAATAACAAAAATTGGGAAAATAAGAAACAACCAGGAAGGTCACCCTGGTGGGCACAAGACACCAGGGTGCGCCTGGCTTCCACGCATGCCCATGTGGGTTGTGCCCACCTCGGGTACCTTCCAGACTCTGTTTTTCTCTCGTTTGCTTGTTTCCCAAGATAAAAAAATCTTTATATACCCCCTAACCTATTGACCACCGTATCATGGAGAAATCTTCTGTTTCCTTTTCCTTGTTGTTTCCTGACAGATCCCATCTACCATGGCCGCTTCAAGCTCCTCCAAGGACAAGTTCTTCAAGAACGTCATCAACCCATATTTGCGGGAGGTGGTGAAGCACCCTCAGGTCATCCAGATGCACGAGGGGGTGCTTCACATTCGCGATGTGCAAGGTCCCAAGGTAACGAGGACCATGGATGCCAGGCTTGAAGCGATGGAGCAGGAGGTCTTCCGGTGCAAGGGGATGGTGGAGCGTGGACTCAATGCCAATCACCTCATGATCACGGACCTTACCCGTGATCTCAAGGTCGATGGCAAGTCCATGAAGGACATCGTCTTCACCCTCAATGAGAAAAACAACTTCCTCCAAAGCTGGATATACAATCTCCAAAACCAAGTATTTGAATATGAGGCAAGGTTTAAAGGTATGAGTTTGGCTGCCAGTTGCAGGACCAGTGAGACTCATTCCTCTCTTATGATGGTGGACCTCTTCCATTGAAACCCGAGGACAAAATCGCATCCACTTCATCACCACCACCTTCTTCATCACCAAAAGAAAATTGAGTATCGGGTATGGGCACTCCCCTTGGCTTCTGCCAAGCTTGGGGGAGGTGCCCCGGTATCGTATCACCCCCACTATCTTTTTCCTTTACTTATCTTAGTTCAATCCATAGTTATGTTTTGCTTTAGATGAATAAAAGTTTAGTTCGATCCTTTCTTTTTGAGAGTTTTCTTAGTGATCTATCCTTGTAATCATGTGCGAGATATAATAAAGTTTAGTTTGAGTTTTTGCTTTCTTTACTTTCATGTTCCAATAAAAAGAAAGGAAATAAATGAAAAATATCATATGCTAATCTTATGGTAGGTAATGACACCACATAAGGAATAGTATAAGTAGAAAATTTTATTAGAGATTGACAAACATAGCATTGGTCAATGATGCAACTCATGAAAGAATTAATAAGGGAAGAGAAGATTCACATACAAATACACTATCCTGGAAATCTTTTGTGCTTGTAAGCCCCCATCAAAGTATTATATGCCAAAATTGTTGACGTTGGACAAGGAAGACAGCATAATGATTTATGTTTGTTCATATTCACATAGAAGTTATATTGTCATAGATCCTTCAACATGTCGTGCTTGCCCCCCATCTTTGCTAGCCAAAAACTCTGACTAAGTAGAGATACTACTTGTGCATCCAAAAACCCTTAAACCCAAATCTTATTTTCAAGAGTCCACCATACCTACCTAAGGATTGAGTAAGATCCTTCAAGTAAGTTGTCATTGGTGCAATAAGGCAATAAAAATTGCTTCTAAAAGTGTAAGAGAAAATTGAGCGTTGTACGAACTTGTGATAGCAAAGAATAAAAGCGACAGACTGCATAATAAAGGTTGCTATCATAAGGGGCAATATAACGTGACGTTCTTTTGCACTGAGGGGTTGAGCATACAAACAAATAAGCGCATGGAAACCTCTACTTCCCTCTGCGAAGGGCCTATATTTTACTTTTATGTATTTACTTTTATGCAAGAGTCAATGTTTATCTCTCTATTCCTTTTTATTTTTCTCCTTTGGCAAGCATCATGTCACGACCGGATTTTCGGGATTTTAATTTCCCAGAAAAACGGCCTTTGTGCTCACCAGCCCCAGGATTACTGTTAGCTGATGAGGCACCACTTGATACAAGAAATCCAGGCAAGGGACAATTTATGTAGTACAAGACCATTGGGGCCTAGGAGTACAACATTTGGTTTCTAGTGGTTGAGGGCGGAAGCGGTTTGGTACATCTGCGTCTATGGGACTCCATTTCCCACAAGAACAGCTGACCAGGATAACTCCTATCTTCGCGAGGCTGCTATCATCAATACGTAGGTTCCGAGGCTGTCACCGCGATGCTTATCTCCATGCGCGAAAATCTGGCCAAGACAATAGCCAGGGACAAGCCAGTGAGTACATTTGAATGTACTCGCAAACATTAAGAACACGGGTATACTATAACAGGAGATAATCATACTCCAAAACATTTATGATGATAAGTCTGCCATGAAGTAAACGGGAATCTGTGATGCACGCATGCAGAGAAAATATGGACGAGCAATACGGAGGTAAAAGAAATGCACTGAGCAAGTGTCTAAAATGACTCCTCAAAAGGTTGCAAATAAATTAACGATGCCGCAGTCGGGCGTCTGAGCGACACCACAGAAAGGGCTTATAAAAGATAAATAAACAACAAGCATGCCGCAGTCGGGCGTCTGAGCGACACCACATAAAGGACTTATAAAAGATAAATAAACAACAAGCATGCCGCAGTCGGGCGTCTGAGCGACACCACATAAAGGGCTTATAAAAGAATAATCACAGTGATTATCCAGGAGGTAGAACCATCCCAGGGATACTCAATAAAATACATAATGTAAATGGTTAGTCCATAATAATAATAAAATTAAAACATGATCCTCAGATGTCACAGGTCATAAACAAAAATCTAGTCTAGCCGTTTCTCCATTCGAAGACCGTCACTGAGTTCTAGCTAAATCGTCCTCCATCCAAATACCGTTACTATGATCCAGTTAGCCGTGTCTCCATCCGAAAACCGTCACTGAGTTCTAGTTAAATCGTTCTCCATCCGAATACCGTTACTAGATTCAACTCAGACTGTGGTCCTTACTCATGAACATGGCTATCCAAATAGATATGACCTCTGCAGAGTGTGTACTCTTTACCCACGAGTAACACCCTTCGTATCAGAACACCACAACAAAATATTATGCCAGAGTCCAGAAATGCTTGCCTTCAAGAGTATGCAAAGGATGCATTTTTTGAAAGCTTTCTCTTCTCTCCATTATCCCTATTTTGCAAAATATCCAAATAACAAATATTTCAAACACAGTACAAAAAGTTGTCTCAAATATTTTAAAAAATCTTAAAATAAACTAGATGAAATTTGGGAGAGGAGGAAAAGGAATCAATTCATTTGGAGTTTTATTTTAAAAGTTATAGCCAGTCAAAGATCAGTCAAACTTCTGTTTTTAAATAAAACCAGAAAAGAAAATGCTTTGGGAAAAATACGCTTTCGCAGCAGAGGAAACGTACTCAGGACGTCTGCGTCTTCACTTAATCAGAGGAGACGGGCGCGCGGGTCACTGACAGTGGGTCCAGAGGGCCCACTGGTCAGGTTTGACCGTTCTTCCCTCCCTCCTCTCTCTCTCTCTCTGCCCGAACGGTGGCGGCCTCCGGCGATCGCCGTTGACGAACGGCGGCTCTTCACGGGCACCCGAGGGCGGGGATGGAACGGCCAGACTGGGGCGGTCCTCTTGGTGGTCGTTGGGCAGGCGGGGGCGGAGTAAGTCACCGGCGGCGAGCTCCGCGGCGGAGAGGGCTACGGGAGTGGAGTGAGTTTTGGGCTCCGGTGGTCTCCGATCGATGTTGAGGCGTTGGGCGGCTCCGCAAGGACAAGGGGGAGCTATTGGTGGCCTTGGTTGGGCGGGGGAGTGGCTGGCTGCGACGTATCGCACCGGAGCTTGGCGGCGGCCGCACTGGCCGGAGACGAGGAAGATGGCCACTTCGGGTCGATCCACTGCCAGGGGAGAACAAGGAGAGAAGTCTGAGGTTGCCTGAGGTCTTGAACGAGCTCGGAGGTCCCTTAAATAGGTGCTCGAGGTTGGACCGTGGCGGCTGAGGATAAGATCGCCGGCGACAGTCGTGCTGTAGCTGCAGGGCGACGTGGCGGCGACGAGCGCGTGCCGACGAGCTTCGGGATAAGACCGAGCTGTTCACGGGGGCAGCTGGCGCGCTGGTGTGGTTTGGGCGGCGCCGACCATGGCAGAGGTTCGCTGCCGACGCCGGCGTGCCGCCAAGAGCTCTGCCAGCGGCGCTGCAGGGAGTCAGGGGGTGGCGTGGAGAGTGGGCGAGCTAGTGGGCGGTTCAGCGGGTGGGCAGGGGCCAGGGACGGGTCGCGTCGAGTGCGGCAGTGCGGTGCGGCGGCTCAGTGCGCGCGCGTGCAAAACGTGCGCTCTGGGCACGCCCAGAGCACGCACGGAACCTTCTCGACGAAATGCCAGGGCGGTCTAGAGCGCGAGGGTGGGGCTGGCAATTAACAGGACTAGGATAGAGATAGCTAGGAGTTCAGTGGACAAGGTTGATGGGTCATTGGAGCAAGATCACAATGCAAACTAAGAACTCATGCCAAAACAGACTGTGCACACCAAGTGCTCGACAGAATGCCAAAAGCATCTAGGCAACTCTTGGAGTGGCCAAAATCTCCAGATCAGGGTCTCTTTAGATGCAGAAGAAGATGGTAAGATCATTTGGGCAAAACCAGGAACTTGTTAGTGCAAGTTTTGCAAAACTCCAGTTTTGGACAGAAAGAACAAGAGCTTATTGTATGCACTTAAAATTCTCCAATTGGTCCAATCTCCTAGACTTAAGGGTTTGGTAGGGAGGGCTACAAGCAGGAAAAAGCTCAGGGTCACTAGAGCAAAACAAAATAGGGTTGCAGTTCAAAACACCAAACTGGACCAGAATGAAAAAGAGGTTGTTTTACTCAAATTTTTCAAAGAACATCACTGGGTTTTTGCATGAAGATGAAGTGTATGCATCTACTGATATCTCCAAACACTTGGAATAATTTTTAAAGAAATTTTTAAATAGGTGGCAGTGCAAAAATGCCTACTGGACCAGATTGGAAAAGTTGGTGTAGAGCTCAAAATCTCCCATGGCCAAAAGATATTTTTGCATAAAAGTGATTTGGAAACATCACATGACATCCCCAAATTTTGGTGGGAAATTTAAAAGCATTTATCAAATGGTTGTAGTGCAAAACAGGCTCCAAATTCAAAGAAATCACTTTAAAAGAACGAAGCTCTGAGAAAACAAATCTTGCAAATTTAAAATCACTGATAAAGAATTGTTTTATTATAGAGAGTATACAAATTCAACAATCCTTTTGGAAAGTTTCCACTTGAGGTAAAAATCCACACAAATCAAGAGGGTGAATCGAGACAAATGGAAAAGTTTTATTTCCTGGCAAAATTTTAATTAATAAAAAAAAGTCAAAATTTTGGGGTGTCACAACACTACCCCCCTTAAGAAAAATCTCGTCCTCGAGATTTGTAAAAATCTGTTTTAAACAAACATTGCATTTACCAAAAGAAATCCTTCAACTATGCAAAAACAAAGCGGCTGCAGTGAGAGGGCAATTAGTGGTGAAAAACCACAGTGTGGTACACTGGCGTAGTGTGGAAAAATCCATGGTCGGGGAAAAACGAGATATTTCTACGCGGATACAGTAATTTAGAATAAATTCTAAATTACTAAAATACGTTGGTCGTACCCGAGAGCACAGTGCTCTCTCTGGCTGACTGGTGGACCCGGGGCCCACTGTCGGCCTCTTCTTCTTCCTCTGGATTTCTCTCTCTCGCGCGCGCTCTCCCGCGCTTCCTCCACCGGCGATGCCTAGCTCGTAGGTCATCAAGGCTGTACCGCGGTAGTGTGCGGCGTGCTAGCTGCCGATGCAGCGTGCACTCACCTCGCGGGCCAGTGCGTTGTCGGCACTGCTCGCGGACTCGCCTCCGAACACCGGCGGTCGAGCGACGAGTGGCACTGGTGGACCTCGCCCACCGTACACCGATCTCAAGCTATAAAATGATCGCGGTGCTCCTCTCTTCTTCCTCACACCCGGCCTCGCTTCTACTTCTCCTTCCTTCTTCTCCATTGCTGCTAGCAGGAGCTCGAGACGAGGCTCTAATGGCGGAGGCGATGCCGGACTGGTATGTGGTCCTGGTGTGTGGAGGTTTGGCGGTGCTGCTGGGGTTCTCCGTGCTCCTGTGCGCGATGATCCTGGATGATCGTCGTGATGCTGCCGCTCGAGTGTTAGCTCTTCGCGGCGGCGGCGATCACGTGGATTAGGCGCGGCCTCGAGGGCTAACTGCTGTCGGTGTGCTGGGGCAACTCGTGCCTGAATGATCACTCACAAATCTCTCTCACTGAGACTATGGTGTCCTCATGTGTGATCAGTTAGGCGCAAAAATGTGCTCAAGGATTTGTAATAGTGCCCGAGGTCGAGTGGTTGCTGCTGTGAGTCTGCTGTTACGGTGCTGCGCGAATAAAAAATCTATGTCGTGAAAAAGGGTATACGCAGCAGTGACTCGGGGAAAGAAATCTCATCAAAACATGTTGTGAGGAAAAAAATAAATTAAAACAAAACTAACAGCAGTAAAACTGCTCACATAACTGGAACTAAAGAGAATCGGATCCATCGCACAAAATTTGGGAACCACGAACACGCTACAACACATAAATAAAATACTGGGATAAAAAATACAGCGGTGACGTTTACAAAGAAAACGGCAAAAGGACAGGGTCCTGAGAAAACGCCTCTGGTACTGGGGCACACTCCTCTTCTATCGGGGGAAGCGGGTTGACTAGTCGATGAATGCGCCTCTCCTGGTCAGGCCTCAGTGGTCTGCCAATAGCGATCCGAGGATTTAAATCAGCGAGGCTCTGGAGATAACCCATTACTCGCTGAGTTAAACGCTCCTGAGCGATAACGTACTGGGCAAGGTTGGCCAGTACTGGATCTCTCTCAACTCGTCCACCGGGAAAAGATGCAACTTCTTCGGGTGCTGCACGACTCGGAAAATAATAGTATCCTCGCTCGCTGGCATAGGGTACCGTGAATCGAAGACGAGCGAGCGCTTCGTACGCAGCAGCTTCTATGGCCATATGCGGAGTCGGCATGGATTTCCCCACGAAGGAGACTTCCGTTGGGTCTTGGTTTGGGTATGCGGGAGGGATGTGCACCACTGCCCAATATTTCGAGGTGGAAGGGGTGATCCTCGATTTGAGTAACTCGTACTGGGGTGGATGGGTGGCACTCATGGTGCTGCAGGTAAAGTCCCACAATAATTTAACAAAACTGCCTGGGGTTGCATCTGGGGTTCTCAGATAAATACTGGGGGTCGGCATGGCAAAGGAATGGCTGTGAGTGTTGTGCACAAAGGTGAGGGGTATTCGGCAAGGTCACGAGGTGGTCTTTATATAGCACTGGGGCTGGGCTATTCACTGGGGTGAAAGGTAACTGCTTGCCGATCCTGTTCTCGGGTCAAAGCCACAGATATACATATCACATAAATGTGACGTATTACTGTGGGTGCCGTCGGGGTTGGTCTAGGTAGCTGCGCCCGAAATTTAAAAAATGCAACCGTACGCTAACGTACACATGCATAGTTACTACCCCAAAAATAGGAGCGCCCAAGCAGACAGCATTAAATAAAAGCGATACAAGGTCACACAGTTACAAAGCGTAGGAAAACTAAGGCTCGATACAACTCGAGCGACTTAGTCTACTTCGTTAATGTCTAAGTGGGCTGGCCTGGCGGATGCCGAGGTTTCTCCACGGGTTTCGCCGTCGGGATTTGCTGGTTGAGGTTGAGGGGCTGCAGGGTCGGGGTAGTGGTGATGACCATCGCGGGGGTTGTTGGCCACAATCCCGTTGGAATGGGTTCACAAAAGGCGACGAAGCGCTTCTGGTGACACCAAAGTACTCTGGTTGATGGCTGGGGCAGACCTCAAGGGATCGATCGGGTGTCCGAATAGCACGACTGGGTTGTCGATGTCGGGCTCCACTTCTCTTCTCGCCGGGGCTCGGCGAACTAGTTCTCCACGAGCTGCGATCAGATCGAGGGTGGCCTGATCGAACAGTTGCTCTAGTGCGCTTACATAGCGCACCAGATGCAATAGTGTCGGATCCGTCTCGTGATCTCCGTTGGCAACCTGGGGCGGCCTACCATACCCGTCACGACTGGGATAGTAGTAGAACGAGCGACAGTTAACTCTGGGCGACAAGTGCCAGAGTTGAACTATAGCTTCTCGGGCTGCTAGTTGGATGGCTTGTGGCTCAAAGGAAGTTGTCCTTCCAGTGAACCTGTAGGGGCGTTCTGGCGACAGACCCCTACCATAGATGTGCACAGTGGCCCAGTACTGACGGCTCTCACCGTACATGGGTCCCTGGTACACAACATATTCAGGAGCCTCTTCTAATGCATAGGCACGGCGGGTGAGGTTTGCGAGCACGGTAACAAAACCTCCAAGGTTGGTTGCTGTGGTCTCATTGTGGACAATGGGGCCAGGCATCGTGGCTTGGTTTGGGGAAAGAGGCTGTGCTGTGCTGAGTTGAGGCTAGCGTGCCCTTTTTATAGGGAAAGGGGACGGAGTCTTCCTCCGCACGCTTGCGATAGAGACGGGTTGGGTGTCGGTCACTGGCGCGTGATCGACGGGCTAGGCTGATAGGTTGGGCACCGTCCGCCGAAAGGCGTCGGGTCACTGTGGAGCTATCTTACGCGGGAAGCTTGACCGGGGTTAGGCTAAGGTCTGGTGGTTTGGTTAACCTAAGTTTATTGACCTGGCTAAGATAGGATTAGCCAATGGTCAGCCTGGCTCTGATACCAAGTCTGTCACGACCGGATTTTCGGGATTTTAATTTCCCAGAAAAACGGCCTTTGTGCTCACCAGCCCCAGGATTACTGTTAGCTGATGAGGCACCACTTGATACAAGAAATCCAAGCAAGGTACAATTTATGTAGTACAAGACCATTGGGGCCTAGGAGTACAACATTTGGTTTCTACTGGTTGAGGGCGGAAGCGGTTTGGTACATCTGCGTCTATGGGACTCCATTTCCCACAAGAACAGCTGACCAGGATAACTCCTATCTTCGCGAGGCTGCTATCATCAATACGTAGGTTCCGAGGCTGTCACCGCGATGCTTATCTCCATGCACGAAAATCTGGCCAAGACAATAGCCAGGGACAAGCCAGTGAGTACGTTTGAATGTACTCGCAAACATTAAGAACACGGGTATAATATAACAGGAGATAATCATACTCCGAAACATTTATGATGATAAGTCTGCCATGAAGTAAACTAGAATCTGTGATGCGCGCATGCAGAGAAAATATGGACGAGCAATACGGAGGTAAAAGAAATGCACTGAGCGAGTGTCTAAAATGACTCCTCGAAAGGTTGCAAATAAATTAACGACGCCGCAGTCGGTCGTCTGAGCGACACCACAGAAAGGGCTTATAAAAGATAAATAAACAACAAGCATGCCGCAGTCGGGCGTCTGAGCGACACCACATAAAGGGCTTATAAAAGATAAATAAACAACAAGCATGCCGCAGTCGGGCGTCTGAGCGACACCACATAAAGGGCTTATAAAAGAATAATCACAGTGAATATCCAGGAGGTAGAACCATCCCAGGGATACTCAATAAAATACATAATGTAAATGGTTAGTCCATAATAATAATAAAATTAAAACATGATCCTCAGATGTCACAGGTCATAAACAAAAATCTAGTCTAGCCGTTTCTCCATCCGAAGACCGTCACTGAGTTCTAGCTAAATCGTCCTCCATCCGAATACCGTTACTATGATCCAGTTAGCCGTGTCTCCATCCGAAAACCGTCACTGAGTTCTAGTTAAATCGTTCTCCATCCGAATACCGTTACTAGATTCAACTCAGACTGTGGTCCTTACTCATGAACATGGCTATCCAAATAGATATGACCTCTGCAGAGGGTGTACTCTTTACCCACGAGTAACGGCTTTATTTAGCCCATCGGGACTAATTCCGCCTACGGCCTTTTAATTGAAAACACGCCCGACCTGCACACACCAGCTTAACTCACCGGTGTCTGGAATCACCCACGACACCTGCCAAGCAAAACTCTAAGTGGGGAGGCCACAACCTCGACGTAGCATGGGATCAAATTTATATTCGCGCGCTCTAAGGGTGCCCCCCCTCTCGGTCCCAACCGGAAACACCCATGCCCCCGGACCAAGTGGCATGCCTACCGGAGGCCTCCGGTATCTTCCACTATGGCCTCTCTGTACGGTGTGTGCTTTGGTAAGGGGTTGACAACTTACTGAACCATACCCTGTCTACAACAGGGACAAGTGGTGGTACCAACAAATAGGGAAGCTACTGATCAAGACTCGACCTACGACCGACTCAGGTGGTCCAAGTATCCTCCAACAATATTACCATTAATGGAATAAATCACCACTCATCAAGCCTCACCATGCCATACCGGACATACTCGTCTCGACGAGGGACTAGGGACAAGCTCGTGTCTACCCAAGACCACGACTTTCCCGGCTTCCTTCCGGTATGCATGAGGAGCTCACGAGGATGATCCAAATCACTAGCGTATCCATTGCTGACCACAAAATATCTCCCAAAAGCACTCATGCACGAGACTTTATCGTTACATAAAGATAACGCATACTCCAAGTCAAATGGTGTTGTAATCGTATCAGAACACCAAAACAAAATATTATGCCAGAGTCTAGAAATGCTTGCCTTCAAGAGTATGCAAAGGATGCATTTTTTGAAAGCTTTCTCTTCTCTCCATTATCCCTATTTTACAAAATATCCAAATAACAAATATTTCAAACACAGTACAAAAAGTTGTCTCAAATATTTTAAAAAAAATCTTAAAATAAACTAGATGAAATTTGGGAGAGGAGGAAAAGGAATCAATTCATTTGGAGTTTTATTTTAAAAGTTATAGCCAGTCAAAGATCAGTCAAACTTCTGTTTTTAAATAAAACCAGAAAAGAAAACGCTTTGGGAAAAATACGCTTTCGCAGCAGAGGAAACGTACTCAGGACGTCTGCGTCTTCACTTAATCAGAGGAGACGGGCGCGCGGGTCACTGACAGTGGGTCCAGAGAGCCCACTGGTCAGGTTTGACCGTTCTTCCCTCCCTCCTCTCTCTCTCTCTGCCCGAACGGTGGCGGCCTCCGGCGATCGCCGTTGACGAACGGCGGCTCTTCACGGGCACCCGAGGGCGGGGATGGAACGGCCAGACTGGGGCGGTCCTCTTGGTGGTCGTTGGGCAGGCGGGGGCGGAGTAAGTCACCGGCGGCGAGCTCCGCGGCGGAGAGGGCTACGGGAGTGGAGTGAGTTTTGGGCTCCGGTGGTCTCCGATCGATGTTGAGGCGTTGGGCGGCTCCGCAAGGACAAGGGGGAGCTATTGGTGGCGTTGGTTGGGCAGGGGAGTGGCTGGCTGCGACGTATCGCACCGGAGCTTGGCGGCGGCCGCACTGGCCGGAGACGAGGAAGATGGCCACTTCGGGTCGATCCACTGCCAGGGGAGAACTAGGGGAGAAGTCCGAGGTTGCCTGAGGTCTTGAACGAGCTCGGGGGTCCCTTAAATAGGTGCTCGAGGTTGGACCGCGGCGGCTGAGGATAAGATCGCTGGCGACAGCCGTGCTGTAGCTGCAGGGCGACGTGGCGGCGACGAGCGCGTGCCGACGAGCTTCGGGATAAGACCGAGCTGTTCACGGGGGCAGCTGGCGCGCTGGTGTGGTTTGGGTGGCGCCGACCATGGCAGAGGTTCGCTGCCGACGCCGGCGTGCCGCCAAGAGCTCTGCCAGCGGCGCTGCAGGGAGTCAGGGGGTGGCGTGGAGAGTGGGCGAGCTAGTGCGCGGTTCAGCGGGTGGGCAGGGGCCAGGGACGGGTCGCGTCGAGTGCGGCAGTGCGGCGCGGCGGCTCAGTGCGCGCGCGTGCAAAACGTGCGCTCTGGGCGCGCCCAGAGCACGCACGGAACCTTCTCGACGAAATGTCAGGCGGTCTAGAGCGCGAGGGTGGGGCTGGCAATTAACAGGACTAGGATAGAGATAGCTAGGAGTTCAGTGGACAAGGTTGATGGGTCATTGGAGCAAGATCACAGTGCAAACTAAGAACTCATGCCAAAACAGACTGTGCACACCAAGTGTTCGACAGAATGCCAAAAGCATCTAGGCAACTCTTGGAGTGGCCAAAATCTCCAGATCAGGGTCTCTTAGATGCAGAAGAAGATGGTAAGATCATTTGGGCAAAAACCAGGAACTTGTTAGTGCAAGTTTTGCAAAACTCCAGTTTTGGACAGGAAGAACAAGAGCTTATTGTATGCACTTAAAATTCTCCAATTGGTCCAATCTCCTGGACTTAAGGGTTTGGTAGGGAGGGCTACAAGCAGGAAAAAGCTCAGGGTCACTAGAGCAAAACAAAATAGGGTTGCAGTTCAAAACACCAAACTGGACCAGAATGAAAAAGAGGTTGTTTTACTCAAATTTTTCAAAGAACATCACTGGGTTTTTGCATGAAGATGAATTGTATGCATCTACTGATATCTCCAAACACTTGGAATAATTTTTAAAGAAATTTTTAAATAGGTGGCAGTGCAAAAATGCCTACTGGACCAGATTGGAAAAGTTGGTGTAGAGCTCAAAATCTCCCATGGCCAAAAGATATTTTTGCATAAAAGTGATGTAGAAACATCACATGACATCCCCAAATTTTGGTGGGAAATTTAAAAGCATTTATCAAATGGTTGTAGTGCAAAACAGGCTCCAAATTCAAAGAAATCACTTTAAAAGAACGAAGCTCTGAGAAAACAAATCTTGCAAATTTAAAATCACTGATAAAGAATTGTTTTATTATAGAGAGTATACAAATTCAACAATCCTTTTGGAAAGTTTCCACTTGAGGTAAAAATCCACACAAATCAAGAGGGTGAATCGAGACAAATGGAAAAGTTTTATTTCCTGGCAAAATTTTAATTAATAAAAAAAAAGTCAAAATTTTGGGGTGTCACACATCATGTGGTGAGGAAAGATCTAGGCACATATGTCTAGTTGAATATGAGTAGCATGAGTTATTATTGTTGACATCACCCTTGAGGTGAATACGTTGGGAGGCGAAACTATAAGCCCCCATCTTTCTATGTGTCCGGTTGAAATGTTTTGCTCATGTGTATCGGTGAGTGTTAGCAATCATAGAAGACTATATGATGGTTGAGTGTGGACTTGCCTAAAGGCTCCGATACATGACCCTTCCTGAAAAGATGATGAATTGTAGTTGCAAAGTTGACTGAGAACATAGTTTGTTGGTTTCCAATAGAGTTTATGCTTTATACTTCGATAGTGTGATAATTGTTACTTATTCATGAGAAGTCTATGATAAAAAATTTATGTTAAAGTTTGTTGCTGTTATAATAATTCACATGATGCTTCTATGTCCGTATTTTGTTTTTATCGACACCTCTCCCTCTAAGCATGTGGACATGTTTTTCGATTTCGGTTTTTGCTTGAGGACAAGCGAGGTCTAATCTTGGGGGAGTTGATACGTCCACTTTGCATCATGTTTACCTACTATTATTTATAATGTTTTTATGCATAATAATGCTTTTTGGAGTAATTCTAATGCCTTTTCTCTCATAATATGCAAGGTATACACAAAGAGGGAGAATTCCGGCAGCTGGAAATCTGGACCTGGAAAAGCTATGTCAGGCCACCTATTCTGCACAACTCCAAATGGGTTAAAACTTCACGAGGATTTTTTATGGAATAAATAAGAAATACTAGAGCAAATAACCACCGGAGGGGGGCCACCTGGTGAGCACAAGACACCAGGGCGCACTTGCCCCCCCCCCCCCAGGCGCGCCCTGGTGGGTTGCGCTCATCCCGGCCCACCTCCGGTGCCCATCTTCTAGTATATAAGTCATTTTCACCTAGAAAAATACGGAGAGTACTTTCGGGACGGAGCGCCACTATCTCGAGGTGGAACTTGGACAGGAGCACTATTGCCCTCCGGCAGAGCGATTCCGCCGGGGGAACTTCCCTCCCGGACGGGGAAATCATCGTCATCATCATCACCAACAACTCTCCCATCTTGGGGAGGGCAATCTCCATCAACATCTTCAATAGAACTATCTCATCTCAAACCCTAGTTCATCTCTTGTGTTCAATCTTTGTACCAGAACTATAGATTGGTGCTTGTGGGTGACTAGTAGTGTTGATTACATCTTGTAGTTGATTACTATACGGTTTATTTGGTGAAAGATTATATGTTCAGATCCATTATGCTATTTAATACCTCTCTGATCTTGAGCATGTTTATCACTTGTGAGTAGTTACTTTTGTTCTTGTAGTCACGGGAGAAATCATGTTGCAAGTAATCATGTGAACTTAATATGTCTTCAATATTTTATATATGTTGTGATTCCCTTAGTGGTGTCATGTGAACGTCGACTACATGACACTTCACCATATTTGGGCCTAAGGGAATGCATTGTGGATTAGTTATTAGATGATGGGTTGCGAGAGTGACAGAAGCTTAAACCCTAGTTTATGCGCTATTTCGTAAGGGACCGATTGGATCCAAAAGTTTAATGCTATGGTTAGAATTTATTCTTAATACTTTTCTCGTAGTTGTGGATGCTTGCGAGGGGGTTAATCATAGGTAGGAGGTTTGTTCAAGTAAGAACAGCACCTAAGCACCAGTCCACCCAAATATCAAATTATCAAAGTAGCGAACACAAATTGAATCAACATGATGAAAGTGACTAGATGAAATTCCCATGTACCATCAAGAATGCTTTGCTTAGTATAAGAGACCGTTTTGGCTTGTCCTTTGCCTCAAAAGGATTGGGCTACCTTGCTGCACTTTTGTTACTATTATCATTACATTCTCGTTACAAATTATCTTGCTATCAAACTTCTCTGTTACTTACAATTTCAGCGCTTGCAGACATTACCTTGCTGAAAACCACTTGTCATTTCCTTCTGCTCCTCATTGGGTTCGGCACTCTTACTTATCAAAAAGGCTACAATTGATCCCATATACTTGTGAGTCATCAAAGACCTACGCGGATCACTTCACCATCACCATCACCACACCGTCGTGTTGACGGAACTCATCTACTTCCTCGACACCTTGCTGGATCAAGAAGGCAAGGGACGTCATCGCGCTGAACGTGTGCAGAACTCGGAGGTGTTGTATGTTCGGTGCTTGATTGTTCGGAGCTAGAAGAAGTTCGACTACATCAACCGCGTTGTCAAACGCTTCCGCTTTCGGTCTACGAGGGTACATAGACACACTCCCGCCTCGTTTCTATGCATCTCCTAGATAGATCTTGTGTGAGCGTAGGAAATTTTTGAAATTGCATGCTACGGTTCCCAACAGCCATATCATCAATAGAGTATATCTTAACAAGTTCTTCAAGAAGACATCATATGAGTTAATCACTAGTAAGAAGCCAAATGTAAGTTATTTCAAAGTCTTCGGTGCTAGGTGTTGGATAAGGGATGCACATCACACTTCCAAATTTGCACCGAAAGCACGTGAGGGTTTTATGCTTGGCTATGGAAAGGATTCGCACACCTACAGGGTCTTCAACCTCTTTCACCATAAATTGGTTGAAACTATAGATGTGCGGTTCGATGAGACTAATGGCTCGCAAAGAGAGCACCTGCCAAATGTGCCAGATGAAATGCCTCCTAGTGAATCCATCAAGCTTACACTACTGCAGGATACTGCTAACGCGACACTACGATCAGAGACCCTTTGACGAAACTGTGTGCGATGCAATAATCACAAACGGTGGTGTAAAAAAGCAATAATAAAAGGTGCGAAACGTTTGCGATGGCGGATCCATCAAACATGGTTCAGATTTTAGTTGCGTGGCGGATCCATCAAACATGGCACACGATTAATCCATTCGAATTGTTTGCAATAGGCAAAACAACAGAAATGGGCAGCCATATCAATGTGTGTGCGATATATGGCATACGGTTCACTCGGACGAACTGTTTTCGACTAGGGAACACAACAAAAATGGTTCAATTTAACAAGATGTGTGTGATATGCGGCATACAGTTCACATGGATGAACTGTTTGCGATGAGCCAAAAGAACACAAAAGAGTCATGTAAACAAGATGTGTGTGATACGTGGCAAACAGCCGACTCGGATGCACTGTTTGCGATGAGAAATTACAACACGGATGGTTAATACAGTTAGTTCGTGTGCGATTCTGTGTGTACAAAATCTTTGAAAAATAGAAACTAGTTGCTTGCGGTGGCTAGGAGTATCGCACACGATGCATCTGCGAGTACTCGTGTGCGATGATTAGTAAGTTACACATATGTTTCCTTATGTTAACATGTGTGTGAATTTGCAATATGGACAGTTAATATGCAAATGCCTTCTGGACATCGGGTACACGCTTATACTCAATGAACTATGTACGATACTAATACTTTCCATGAAAATTTAAGAACTTAGGTAATAGCATTTGAGTAACATATATATATATAGTGGTTACACTATTCGACAAAAGGAGGATCTTCGTAACACGGTTTTGACAACCATATTGTCCATATCTACATACTTAAGATAGTAACAACTATCACATTTTAAGATGCTAAGGGCCAACAACCATATGGTCCATATCTACATACTTAACATAGTAACAGCTAGCACATTTTAAGAGGCTGAGGGCCAACAACCGCAACGATCCGCTGGAAGCAGCTTGATCACGGCGACTCGGTATCTCGTCAATGAAAAGGAAGAGCCCTCATGTGCCTTGGTAGAGCATGAGTAGAACAGTGTCTCCAATTTTCCAATATGGATGCATTGCCACGACAAGCGAGAACTTGTTAATTTGAATGGTTCCATTTCTGCGGGAAATGCAGTACCTTGCAATCACTTTGGTGTTATTAGCAAGCACAAGTGTAATTCGACCACGCCGGGAAATCGATCCAGGAACTGCTACAGTGGGCAATTTCTGTTGACATGTAGAATAAAAACCAATTGTAACATATCGTTGAAGATATTTATAGTTTATGAGCATCAACATTAAGATAAGACTTTTTTATGAGCATCAACATTAAAATAAGACTTTTTACCAGTGTTTTGTGCACACAATTGGTCTTGTTCAATATGTGCACCATAGGTCTAATTAATCCCATCCAAATCCAACGTTCGTATGCTGTGCTATCTCTGTCAGATTATCAACAAAGTTTATGACATGCTTCAAGTCCTTCGAGTGAAATTTGGTACGCTTACTAACATACAGATCGTTCACTATGCATCCAACATATCCAGCTTAAAAGGTGGAAAGGTATTATTTATTCGAACATGGCAGAAGAATATATAGTGCGCATATAAATAGAATTTGTTACTGCCTAGGAATGGAGTCAGAATATGAAATCACAATCGGTTGCTTAAATAGTGATCAATTAGTCAGAACAAATACCCCGATTTTGTTAAGTAATATGACAACATGGAGAAAGTTGAAAGGACACTAACCTGGATCAGACTTTGATTGGCTGATGACGTTGGGGAAGTAAACATCCATGTTAATTAGACCAGACTGTGGTGCACGCACTGGAATTTTATTTTATTTTGACCAGAAACAGTAGGAGTACCTCCCACTGTATTATATATTAATTTGCCAGCTTTTAGTTCATAACACTTAGACATTTTTCTCCAAGGTTCGCATTAAAATAGGAGTGACCATCTTTGTCAAGTTTTACGCTAACTGACATTGTAAATCCATGTTGCATTGCCAATATGACATCCTGGGAGTCATCAACAACGTAAAGCCCAAGATTTCCTTCTACTCCTGTTCTTGCAAAGCAAGGGATGTACTGCTTGAAATGAAAATTAAGATCGTAAATTAGATATATTGAAATAACAGAGCAAGATGCAAATATGGGAGTAACTGATAGAACAGATCAATATATAGATGAAAGCAAAGTACAAAAATACAGAATTAAAAATAGATAATGTAACAAAGATTTGATGCAAATATATAGATAATGTAGCAACAGACGGTATATGTTCAGAAATTTAGGCCATGCCGACCATGGTAGGTTGAGATTGAACATACCGAGCGCTCCCTGAAGTCATCCGGAATGGTGAGATAGAACTTCGTTTCCAACTGGCCACGACAACACTTGCTCGATTTGTGCTCGCACTGTGGGCACATGACTGAACACCAATGAATCAGCTAGAACAAAAATGATTCCACGGCGATTTCCGCTGGTTGATTAACAGCGACGGACGGACTGTGATAAGAGATGAGTGAATATTTTGCTAAGTTGATTACCTTCTCCATGACAAAAATCCATGGCCCAATCCCACAGAAAACCCCAGTCGACCAGAGTCTAGAATGTCGGTGCAGATAGGCGGCAGAAAGCGGTAGGGCGAAATCCCGTGCCATTTGGAGTGCGACCTACGCCCGCCGACAACAGCCGTCGAGCTTAGGGTGGCTCCGGGATAGAACTTGATGAGCTGCAGAGTTGCGGAGGAGTCCGCGGCGAGCGGGTGGGGACGAAGTGGGCGAGGGTTTTCTTTTTCGTTTTGCATGTGTGAGTGAACACACACAGTTCGCTGAGGCGACGGAGATGAATCGTGTGCGATAGTAAATCACCAAGATTGAATGGGAATCCAAATTTCCTTTGTCCTTCATCCATGAGTTTTTTTTACGATGAACATAAACCCTGCTAATCACCGTGTTCAAATTTGACACTTTTCTGGGTTCATTTACAATATTTAGGGGATTATGTGCATTTTGTAGGCATTAATGCACGTAATTCAAATTCAAACAATTGGTGCTTGAAAAGGTGCACAAGAACGGTCTGGAAAAACCATACTCGTGGTATTTAGTAAATTCTCAAGCCTTTTACAAGGAATGGGCAGAAATTTCAAGGGAATGCGTGGCAATAGTCAACCACAAACGCATCATTTACTCGGTTATCAACTATAGAACAATGAAATACATGCTTGAAAAACATGACGCCTGGCATGGTGCCATGGTATGGCCTCACCGTGCCCTGGTTAAAAGCTGAGAAGGTTTGATTTATGTCGGCATGCACGCCCTTCATAAATCGAACCATCACCGAGGAAGTTCAATGCTTTCGAGAGGGAAATCACCAAGATTGAAGGGGAACCAAATTTCCATCCTAGTTTGTCATTCAGTTTTTTTCCAATGATCAACATACCGCCTCAAATGCAGCGTGTTCAAATTTGACATTTTTCCAGGCTCATTTACCATATTTAGGGGATTATGTGCATTTTCTAGGCATTAATTATGCACATAATTCAAGTTCAAACAATCGGTGCATGAAAAGGTGCACAAGAACGGTCTGGAAAACCATGCTCGTGCTATTTAGTACATTCTCATGCCTTTTACAAGGAATGGGCAGATATTTCAAGGAAATGTGTGGCAATAGTCAACCATAAATGCGTCGTTTACTGGGTTAACAACTATACAAAAATGAAATACATGCTTCGAAAACATGACGCCTGGTGTGGTGCCATGGTATGGCCTCACCGTGCCCCTGGTAAAAATTTGAGAATGTTTTCCTTATGTCGTCATGCACGCCTTTCATAAATCGAACCATCACCGAGGAAGTTTCATGGTTTCCAGGGGAAATCACCAAGATTGAAGGGGGATCCAAATTTCCTTTGTCCTTTGTCCATGAGTTTTTTTCTACGATGAACATACACCCTGCAAATCAGCGTGTTCAAATTTGGCACTTTTCCGGGTTCATTTGCCATATTTAGGGGATTATGTGCATTTCATAGGCATTAATGCACATAATTCAAGTTCAAACAATCGGTGCATAAAAGGGTGCACAAGAACGGCCTGGAAAACCATGCTTGTGCCATTTAGTAAATTCTCATGCCTTTTACAAGGAATGGACAGATATTTCGATGAAATGTGTGACTATAGTCAACCACAAATGTTTGTTTATTGGGTTTTCAACTATAGAAAAAATGAAATAAATGCTTGAAAAACATGACGCCTGGCATGGTGCCATGGTATGACCTCACCATGCCCTGGTAAAAATTTGAGAAGGTTTGGCTTATGTCGTCATGCACGCCCTTCATAAATTGAACCATCACCGAGGAAGTTCCATGCTTTCGAGAGGGAAATCACCAAGATTGAAGGGGAATCCAAATTTCCGTCCTAGTTTGTCATTCAATTTTTTTTCCAAAGATCAACATACCACCTCAAATGCAACGTGTTCAAATTTGACATTTTTCCGGGCTCATTTACCATATTTATGGGATTATGTGCATTTTCAAGGCATTAATGCACATAATTCAAATTCGAACAATCAATGCATGAAAAGGTGCACAAGAACGGTCTGGAAAACCATGCTCGTGTTATGTAGTACATTCTCATGCCTTTTACAAGGAATGGGCAGATATTTCAAGGAAATGTGTGGCAATAGTCAACCATAAACGCGTCGTTTACTGGGTTAACAACTATATAAAAAATGAAATACATGGCTGGAAAACATGACGCCTGGCTTGGTGCCATGGTATGGCCTCACCGTGCCCTAGTAAAAATTGGAGAATGTTTTCCTTATGTCGCGATGCACGCCTTTCATAAATCAAACCATCACCGAGGAAGTTTCATGATTTTGATGGGGAAATCACCAAGATTGAAGGGGGTCCAAATTTCCTTTGTCCTTTGTCCACGAGTTTTTTCTACGATGAACATACACCCTGCAAATCACCGTGTTCAAATTTGCCACTTTTCCGGGTTCACTTACCATATTTAGGGGATTATGTGCATTTCCTAGGCATTAATGCACATAATTCAAGTTCAAACAATCGGTGCATGAAAGGGTGCACAAGAACGGCCTGGAAAACCATGCTTGTGCCATTTAGTAAATTCTCATGCCTTTTACAAGGAATGGACAGATATTTCGATGCAATGTGTGGCAATAGTCAACCACAAATGTTTCTTTATTGGGTTTTAAACTATAGAAAAAATGAAATAAATGCTTGAAAAACATGACGCCTGGCATGGTGTGCCATGGTATGACCTCACCATGCCCTGGTAAAAACTTGAGAACGTTTGGCTTATGTCGTCATGCACGCCCTTCATAAATCAAACCATCACCAAAGGAGTTCCATGCTTTCGAGAGGGAAATCACCAAGATTGAAGGTGAATCCAAATTTTCTTCGTTCTTTGCCCTGGTTTTTGTTTCTACAATGAACATACAGCCTGCAAATCAGTACCTCCCCCCTGCGCCTCCCCCTACCGGCATCTCAAACTGCCGCCGCCACAACCACAGCTTCAACCACATCTACATTCTGCTCGAATCCAGTCAGGCAACCCACCGATCTCTATCACGGCCCCGGCCTAATTGCTTAAATGGCGCATGTGAAACATCCTCATGCCTCCAAATCCCCACCGCCAGGAGCTGATAGCGGTCCATGGCGCGATGGTCGTTGTGCGTGTTGACTCAGAGGAACACCTCGCCTCCCCCGGCGACAACATGGTGCAGGCTCTAGCCCGGATGAAGTGCCCCAGCGACTACCCCCCGGGACTTAACAGGTAAGGTCTGACCAGCTAAATCTTATCAATACCACTTGCAAGGGCTATGATTTGTACGGTTGATGTATTAAGCACGATCGTGCCTTGTTTATTTCAGTACTGCACACTATGTGATGTTCAAATATTACCGTGTCCAGTGATACGTCTCCAACATATCTATAATTTCTGATTGTTCCATGCTATTATATTATCTGTTTTGGATGTTTAATGGGCTTTAATATACCTTTTTATATTATTTTTGGGACTAACCTATTAACCGAAGGCCCAGTGCAAATTGCTGTTTTTTTTGCCTATTCTAGTGTTTCGCAGAAAGGGAATATCAAACGGAATGAAACCTTCGCGAGGATCTTTTTTGGAACAGATGCAATCCAGGAGACTTGGAGTGGAAGTCAAGGAAGCAACGAGGCGGCCACGAGGCAGGAGGGCGCGCCCCCCACCCTCGTGGGCCCCTCGTAGCTCCACCGACCTACTTCTTTCGCCTATATATATACTCTTATACCCTGAAACCATCGAGGAGAGCCACGAAACCACTTTTCCACCGCCGCAACCTTCTGTACCCGTGAGATCCGATCTTGGGGCCTTTTCCGACGATCTGCCGGAGGGGGATTCGATCATGGAGGGCTTCTACATCAACACCATAGCCTCTTCAATGATGTGTGAGTAGTTTACCACAGACCTTCGGGTCCATAGTTATTAGCTATATGGCTTCTTCTCTCTCTTTGGATATCAACACAAAGTTCTCCTCGATCTTCTTGGAGATCTATTCGATGTAATTCTTTTTGCGGTGTGTTTGTCGAGATCCGATGAATTGTGGGTTTATGATCAAGATTATCTATGAAAAATATTTGATTCTTCTCTGAATTCTTATATGCATGATTTAATATCTTTGCAAGTCTCTTCGAATTATCGGTTTAGTTTGGCCTACTAGATTGATCTTTCTTCCAATGGGAGAAGTGCTTATCTTTGGGTTCAATCTTGCGGTGCTCGATCCCAGTGACAGAAAGGGAAATGACACGTATTGTATTGTTGCCATCGAGGATAAAAAGATGGGGTTTATATCATATTGCTTGAGTTTGTCCCTCTACATCATGTCATCTTGCCTAATATGTTACTCCGTTCTTATGAACTTAATACTCTAGATGCATGCTGGATAGTGGTCGATGTGTGGATTAATAGTAGTATATGCAGAATTGTTTCGATCTACTTGTTGCGAACGTGATGCCTATGTTCATGATCATGCCTAGATATTCTCATAACTATGCACTTTTCTATCAATTGCTCGACAGTAATTTGTTCACCAACCGTAATATATGCTATCATGAGAGAAGCCACTAGTGAAACCTATGGCCCCCGGGTCTACTTTACATTATATAAGTTTCCAATCTACAATTCTAGTTTACTATTTACTTTGCAATCTTTACTTTTCAATCTATACAACAAAAATACCAAAAATATTTATCTTATTATCTTTATTAGATCTCACTTTTGCAAGTGGCCGTGAAGGGATTGACAACCCCTTTATGTCACTGTACAAAAGTAGGGGCTCTCCTTTTGACCCCTTTACTTGTGCACGGGCAGTCAGAGCCGCGCCCGCGGCCACACTTAACAATGCAGAGGAGGGAAGCCAGAGGGAAGCCAGAGGGAAACCGAAGCACAAGGCCAACAAAACAACGCCAAGACCAAGAACACAAAGAGCATAGGGACGAAGCAGGTTCCCCCGGCAAGACCCTTGTCGGGGCAGCTCGCCCAACACCAGCGGGGCGAGCCACCCTTGAGCCCACGGCTTCCAACATAACCAACCACGATGGGACGAAGGCTCGGGAGGCGCCTCCATGGTGGCATGCAGATCTTTGTCAAGATCATGAATACGCAAGATCAGATGAGGACCAGAAGACGACGACCCTCGGCGAGATCCTTGCCGAAGAAATCCACAAGACCCCCGGCAAGATCCTTGCCGGGGACGACCACGACGCCGCGGCAAGACCCTTGCCGGGGCCCCGACAAGACCCTTGCCGAGGACACCAGCGGGGCCGCAGCCAGGCCCACGTCTGCCAAGATGCCACCGCCGTTCCCATGCAGCTGCTAGCTCGCCCAGGTGGGCATGCACCTGCGTGGCGACGGGTGGCCTCTACACCGACCCAGCAAGCACCTGCGTGGTGGCATGCAGATCTTCGTGAAGGCTCCACCACCGCGCCAGCCCAGCAGCCAACCAATGTGGCGCCGCGAGGCCCCGTCAGCTCGGACGCGTGTCGAAGCCAACCGAGGCGGCGACAGCTGGGACGTGCTTCCTTGTCGTCCCCGATAAAATGAGAGGGAACATTGGCAGTGCATTAAATGTGTTTGTCCGACGGTGCCAGAGGATAGACTCATCTACTATAGACCTTTCCACCTCCTGTGTGCCACTGTGGCAACCTCTTTTCCCTATAAAAGGAGGCCCGAGGCGACCAGGAGAAGGATTCGGCTCTTTGGAACAACGCAGCCACCGCAGCTAGTTTCAGAGCTCAAGAACACTCTGAAATACACACCAAAGCAGGACTAGGGTATTACGCATCCTCGTGGCCCGAACCTGGGTAAACGATCTTTGTGCTAGCTCCTAAACCTGCTCTTCTCACAACGCCGCGTCCGCCAACCGTAGAAGGGATTCCAGTGATCCCATAGGTGTCGTTTCCCCGACATCTTTGGCGCGCCAGGTAGGGGGCGCAGTTGTGATAATCTGGTTTAGCAGCCAGCTTAGCAGTTCCTCGTGGCCATGGCTTCTAAAGAAGAAGACGGCCAAGAGAACGGCGCCGCCTGCAAGCGCGAAGGGCGCTAGTGGCGACAGGAAAGCTAAGTCATGCCGAACTTTAAATGTTTCCTTTTTATTTAAGGTTATTCCCCTCGGAGATCTCGTTCTTTGTATGGAAAACCTGCACGCAATGGGGCCATTCCGCTATTGGCAACGCCCTTTCTCTGTTTCGAGTCCACTCAACAGCTTAAGCGGCCGCGTCGAAAACGGCACGGTAGCCTTCCGCAATTGGCAACGCTCTCGATTCTGACTCGTGTCAAGCTCGACAGTTCGAGCGGCCGCGTTGAGAGTGGTAAGGTGGTTTGCCTGGCAGCAAGCACACCCGGCAGGCTATCGAGGATCCGTCCTCGAGGCGCCGCGGCTTGGGTTTACGCGCCAGCCAGCCTACCCAAGGAAACGTAGGGTGGACATACAGAGAGAGAGAGATTGAACAGGAAAATAATATGCGTCAATTTAAAAGTACCGCAGAGTTATATTACATTACTTGTTGCTGCAGTTCTAACTAGAGATAAAAATTGTCTTGGTAATGAACTTGCAGTAGCGATAAGAAACGGGGTGCCTAGTCCCGGCGCTGGCCCTCTACCCTCTGGACTCCATCGATGCGGCTGATGACGGGCTCGATACGCTCCTTGAGCGGCGCGAGGTCCACATCCTCCGGCAAGCTCTCCAGTGCAGCGTCGAAGTCGAGGTTGGTATTCCAGTATGCCACCTTGGTGAGAACCTTGGTGATGGCACCCCGGCAAAGCCTCCGGGCCTCATTGGCCAGGAAAGTCGCCCTGGTGGAGCAAAAATGCTCCAGGGCTCCGAGAACACCCTCGAAGAATAGGGTCAGCTTGGCGTTGGGGCTCGCGTTGCGCTCCGGGGTGTACTTCACATTTGGCATCCCCATGGTGGCCAGCTGCGTGGTGATCCTGCGAGCGACATCTTCGAGGCGGCCGATCAGCGGTTCTCGCCCTCCACAAAATCCTTGTGATTGGCGGCTTCGTTCTTCTGCAGCTGCTTCTCGGCCTCCAGATCCTTGGCCAAGGTCCCCTCCCGGGCCTTGGCCTCCGAGAGCGTCCTCTCAAGACCCTCCAGCTTCAGCTTCAGATCTTTGATGGAGTCATTGGCCTTGGAGAGCTGCTCAGCCTAGCCGAGGACTGCGCCCTGCGCCTCCACCAGGGCACCGTTGAGCGTGTCCTTCTCTTTGGCCAGCTTCAGGGCCTGATCCTTCAGCCTGTCCCGCTCCACCTCCAGCTCTTTTACCTTGCCGGCGTGAGCCAGAGCCTGGGCATCGAGTGCCTCCTTGTGCCTCTGCTCCAGCTCCTGGGTCTGCTGCATGACAAGCTTCTCCACCTCCTCGTCCTTGCCACGGAGCGTTGCGGCGAGCCTCTCCTCGCGCGCGGCAAGGTCCTCCTCCTGGGAGTTTAGCGCAGCCTGCTGCTGGTGCCGAGTGGCCTCAGCCTGAGCGGCCTCCTGCTTCGCCAGTTCCTGGGCCTTCTCGATGTCGGCCTGGTTCATGACGAGCGCCAGGTCGCGCTCAGCCAGCGCATCCTGGGCGGCCTTCAGGTCCTTGTGGGCCTGGCGGAACCAAGCCTGCGCCTCGGCGACACGCCCCTCGAGGTCCGCCTCCGCCTCGGCCTTGTCCACCACCGCCATCCTGGACTTGGCCTTGTCCAGGCGGGCACGGTGAAGCGCCTGGAGCTTCTGGAAGTTGGCACTCATGGCCCGAAGGAGCCGCTCTTCCTGGGAACCGCCGCCACCAGTGCTCAGCTCGTCAACAACCTCAAGTCCGGCGGCGGCGAGCACTTCGTCGTCAAACATCTCCCCCTCGACGGGCACCCCGGTGCTCGCCGTCCCTAGGAGGTGGACGAACAGGTCATCACTCACCTTCAGATACCTGCCGGAGCCAGAGGCAGCGGAGGAGGAGGGTTGGTCGTCAACCACCTCCTCCTTGGCAGCGGCCTTGCCGGCCTCCCCGGCAGGCCCCTTGCCGGCCTCCTCGGCGACAGCCTTGCCGGGTTCCCCGGCGGACCCCTTGGCGGCGCCCTCAGCAACATCCTTAGCGGCCTCCTCGGTGGCGATCTTCTCGGCCTCCGTCGCGGCATCTTTGGTGACGTCCTCAATGACGGTGACTATGTCCTCCCGGTCCGTCGAGGGAGGATCTGGATACCGAGAAGGGGATGAGGCGAAGCCGAGACCAAGATTCAGAAAGAACAAAAAAAGAACAGGGACGGAAAGCGAGTGACTTACCCGTGCCGGGCTGGGAAGAAGAGGCCCCCTCCCTGCCAACATTTGGCACTGAGGCGAAGCCACTAGCGCTTGAGTTTGCCTCCTCCTTCTCCATGTGCATGGGCTCGGTGCCTGGCGCCCTTGCCGGGGACGCCCCTCGGGGCGGCGTGGTCGATGGGGGCGGCGTGTTGGGGGTAGCCCTTGGTGGCTCCTCCTGCTGCTGCCCTCCTCCTGCAACCACGGCAAGGTCAGCACCAAAGGATCGTACCCCCGACACACATCGACGAGGGGTGAGTGATGAGCTTACGCTGGGGGCCGCGCCGGGGGCTGCTGTCCGGGCTGCTCAACACCACCAGCAGTGTACCAGAAGTACTTGCCGGGGGCTGGCCGCTCGCCGAAGCCCTGGCCCTCTTCACCCTTTGGGCCAGTGTCTCCGCGTCCCTGCAATGAAAGAAACAAAGCAAGATAAGCGGCACGGTTTGAGGAGGTAGGGATGGCAAGAAAAAGGGAACAAGATACTTACTCGTCCTCCACCTCCTCCTCTGTTGCCTTCCTCTTCCTCCTTGGCGAGGGACCCAAAATCGAAGACAACCTCCGCGTCGTCATCTGCGGGAGGAGGGGAAGCAGATGGGGTCCGTGGACGCTTGGACGAAACAGAGGCAGTTGCCTTCTTCTTCGCCACCGCGGCTTTCACCACTTTCCTCGCCGCTGCGGCCCTCGTCTGGCGCACGGACGCCCCCTGGGTTTGCTGCGGCTGCACGGCCCTGCCAGGCCGGACCGGCTCGCCAGAGCTAGCCCGCCGCAGGACTCGCCCCCTCCCTGTTGCCGGGGGGTCGACAGTCTCGACCTCCTCCTCCGACAGCTCGTCGACCACATCTTCGATGAGAGGGGCCCCAGTGCTGGCACTGCTGGCCTCCCCAGCGGCCTCTACCCACTAGGCGAGCTCCTTTTCCTCCGCCTCTGCCGCGGCCTTGTCCTCCACGCCGCCGGCACACCCGACCTCCCTGGCGAGCTCCACCTCCGCCGCCCTGGCGGCGATATAGTCCAGCTCCGCCTGGGTGGTGTCCTGGACGAGCCGCAGCTCGGCGCTGACGTACTTCTCCTCCAAGGTGTCAAAAAACTCCTACATTTGATCCTCCGGCGGCTCGGCCTAAGTTGAGATGAGGCCGTGCGCGTTGAACTCCGGCATCATGGCGATGATGTCGTTTCGGCGTGAGTTATTGCTCAGCTGGACCACCCCCACCGGTAACCTGAACAAGGGCCCCTTGGCGACCTTGCCGGTTTTGGCAGCCTTGCCGGACCGCTCGACCTTGCCGTCACGGTTCACGTCGAGCTGGAAGAGCCGCTGGCAGAAGTGGGCGTGCCCCATCACCATGAAGTTGTGGTCGAGGCCGGGGCGAAGCCTCATGATGTCGGCCGCGTTCATAAAGAGCCAGGCCGGCCTCCCCTTGTTATGCAGCGGAGCGATTTGGCAGCGGATGAAATCCGCCCCGATCATCTCAAGGGTGAGCCCGGCCTCGGTGAGGCGGAGAATCCTAGTGGTGGCAACCGTGAGCTTCGCGTCGTCGGCGTCGACATTGCTCTAGTCATTTCGACGAATCGGCGGCGCCTGGCGAACCCGGCAGAAATCTTGTGGATCATCTTCCTCAATCCAGCACCACCGGCCCCGCCACTCCTCCCACCTCTCCTTCTGAGCGCCCTCCGGGTATGTCCCCTTGGACCTTGGGATCCAGGCGACGCAACCGGAAATGGCGCCCCCTTTTGGATCCGAGGGAAGAAGTAGTGGCGGAAGAGCGCCGTGTTGGGATGCACCCCGGCGAAACCCTCACAGAGGTGCGCAAAAAGAGCCATGCACGCCACGACATTTGGAGTAAAATCCAGAAGGTGGAAGCCGTAGGTGTGCATGACGTCATTGAAGAAATCAGAGAAGGGGGGCAGAGGCCGCAGGAGAAGTAATCGATGAAGAATGGATACCGATTTGGGCCGGCTTCGGCGAAAGCAGCGGGGATGACGCGCGTGGCCGGATGCCCCGTCGTTTCGCCCCCCGTCTTGCACCCCCACAGGTGTTTGAAGTAGTCCCGGAGTTCGACCACGTCGACCGTCGACGGAAAGTAGGCGTGATGCGTCCGCCGCACCGCCAACTCGCTCTCTGGCGGCTCCTTCTCCCTGGCATCCTTGGCCGCCCCCTTGCCTCTGCTGGTTTTGGGCGCCATGGCAGTTGAGGAGGACAAAGGCGCGGCGGCGGCGAGAGGGGGCAAAAGCTCGAGAGGGAGGAAGAAGGGGACGGCGGTTCCAAGATTGGAGAAGGCGCAGGGGGTAAATGAGCAGCGCACCCACGGTTATTCCTTTTTACGGGGAAGGCGTGGGCTGCCTCTTTTCCCATTAACTGTGATGTGACGCATGCGTGCGGAGACCGCCCCACGCATGACCCTCCATGTCGCGCGTTCAACGCGGGTCATGGAGAAGCATAGCGGACGAAAAGTTACTGCGGTAAAATCTGCCCCACCTGCCCGCGCACCGTTCTGGGCCTAGCCCAACAACGCGTCACGCTTATGTGTGGCCCAGGCCCGGGGGCTCCTGTCGGTGTACAAAAGTAGGGGCTCTCCTTTTGACCCCTTTACTTGTGCACGGGCAGTCAGAGCCGCGCCCGCGGCCACACTTAACAAGGCAGAGGAGGGAAGCCGGAGGGAAACCGAAGCACAAGGCCAACAAAAACAACGCCAAGACCAAGAACACAAAGAGCAGAGGGACGAAGCAGGTTCCCCGGCAAGAGCCTTGCTGGGGCAGCCTCAGCAGCCCCGGCAAGAGCCTTGCCAGGGCAGCTCGCCCAACACCAGCGGGGCGCGCTACCCTTGAGCCCACGGCTTCCAACATAACCAACCACGATGGGACGAAGGCTCGAGAGGCGCCTCCATGGTGGCATGCAGATCTTTGTCAAGATCATGAATACGCAAGATCAGATGAGGACCAGAAGACGACGACCCTCGGCAAGATCCTTGCCAAAGAAATCCACAAGACCCTCGGCAAGATCCTTGCCAGGGACGACCACGACGCCACGGCAAGACCCTTGCCGGGGCCCCGACAAGACCCTTGCTGAGGACACCAGCGGGGCCGCAGCCAGACCCACGTCTGCCAAGATGCCACCGCCATTCCCATGCAGCTGCTAGCTCGCCCAGCTGGGCAGGCACCTGCGTGGCGACGGGTGGCCTCTACACCGACCCAGCAAGCACCTGCGTGGTGGCATGCAGATCTTCGTGAAGGCTCCACCACCGCGCCAGCCCAGCAGCCAACCAACATGGCACCGCGATGCCCCGTCAGCTCGGACGCGTGTCGAAGCCAGGCGAGGCGGCGACAGCTGGGACGTGCTTCCTTGCCGTCCCCGATAAAGTGAGAGGGGCACGTCGGTAGCGCATTAAATGCGTTTGTCCGACGGTGCCAAAGGATAGACTCATCTACTGTAGACCTTTCCACCTCCTGTGTGCCACTGTGGCAACCCCTTTTCCCTATAAAAGGAGTCCCGAGGCGACCAGGAGAAGGATTCGGCTCTTTGGAACGACGCAGCCGCTGCAGCTAGTTCGAGAGCTCAAGAACACTCTAAAATACACACCAAAGCAGGACTAGGGTATTACGCATCCTCATGGCCCGAACCTGGGTAAACGATCTTTGTGCTAGCTCCTAAACCTGCTCTTCTCACAACCCCGTGCCCGCCAACCGTAGAAGGGATTCCAGTGATCCCATAGGTGTCGTTTCCCCGACACTTTATCGCGTTGGTTGCAAGGTTCTCGATTGTTTGTGCAGGTACTAGGTGACTTGCGTGTAGTCTCCTACTGGATTGATACCTTGGTTCTCAAAAACTGAGGGAAATACTTACGCTACTTTGCCGCATCACCCTTTCCTCTTCAAGGGAAAACCAACGCATGCTCAAGAGGTAGCAAGAAGGGTTCCTGGCACCGTTGCTGGGGAGATCTACGCCAAGTCAAGACATACCAAGTACCCATCACAAACTATTATCCCTCGCATTACATTATTTTCCATTTGCCTCTTGTTTTCCTCTCCCCCACTTCACCTTTGCAGTTTTATTCGCCCTTTTTCCGTCCGTCTCTTTTCGCTTGCTTCTTGTTTGCATGTGTGTTGGATTGACTGTTTGTCACGATGGCTCAAGATAATACTAAATTGTGTGATTTTTCCAATACCAACAATAACGATTTTATTAGCACTCCGATTGCTCCCACTACCGATGCTGAATCTTCTAAAATTAGTACCGCTTTGTTGAATCTTGTTATGAAAGATTAGTTTTCTGGCCTTCCTAGTGAAGATGCCGCTACCCATCTGAACAACTTCGTTGATTTGTGTGATATGCAAAAGAAGAAAGATGTGGATAATGATATTGTTAAATTGAATCTATTTCCGTTTTCGCTTAGAGATCATGCTAAAACTTGGTTCTCTTCCTTGCCTAAAAATAGTATTGATTCGTAAAATAAGTGCAAAGATGCTTTTATCTCTAAGTATTTTCCTCCCGCTAAGATCATCTCTCTTAGAAACGATATTATGAATTTTAAGCAACTTGAGCATGAGCATGTTGCACAAGCTTGGGACAGGATGAAATTAATGATACGTAATTGCCCAACACATGGTTTGAATTTATGGATGATTATACAAAAAAATTATGCTGGATTGAATTTTGCTTCTAGAAATCTTTTAGATTCGGCCGCGGGAGGTACTTTTATGGAAATCACTTTAGGAGAAGCTACTAAAGTCCTAGATAATATTATATTTAATTATTCTCAATGGCATACCGAAAGATCCACTAGTAAAAAAGTTCATGCTATTGAAGAGATTAATGTTTTGAGTGGAAAGATGGATGAACTTATGAAATTGTTTGCTAATAAGAGTGTTTCTTCTGATCCTAATGATATGCCTTTGTCCACTTTGATTGAGAATAATAATGAATCTATGGATATGAATTTTGTTGGTAGGAACAATTTTGGTAACAACGCGTATAGAGGAAATTTCAATTCTAGGCCGTTTCCTAGTAATTCCTCTAATAATTATGGTAATTCCTACAACAACTCTTATGGAAATTTTAATAAGATGCCCTCTGATTTTGAGACTAGTGTTAAAGAATTTATGATTTCGCAAAAGAATTTCAATGCTTTGCTTGAAGAAAAATTGCCTAAGATTGATGAGTTGGCTAGGAACGTGGATAGAATTTCTCTTGATGATGACTCTTTGAAACTTAGATCTATTCCACCCAAGCATGATATCAATGAGTCTCTCAAATCTATGAGAATTTCCATTTATGAGTGCAAAGAAAGAACCGCTAGGATGCGTGCTAAAAAAGATTGCTTTGTAAAAGCGTGTTCTTCTAGTTTCCATGATAACAATGATGAAGATCTAAAAGTGATTGATGTGTCTCCTATTAAATCTTTGTTTTCCAATATGAATCTTGATAAAGATGGGACTGGAGATGAGTCAACTTTAGTTAAAAGGCATCCCAATGATTCGGAGTTTTTAGATCTTGATGCAAAATTTGGTAAAAGTGGGATTGAAGAGGTCAAAACTTTACATAGCAATGAACCCACTATTTTGGATTTCAAGGAATTTAATTGTGATAATTGTTCTTTGATAGATTGTATTTTCTTGTTTGCAATCCGTGTTAAATTCTCCTCATGCTTATGATCAAAATAAAGCTTTTACTAAACACATCGTTGATACTTTAATGCAATCTTATGAGGAAAAACTTGAATTAGAAGTTTCTATACCTAGAAAACTTTATGATGAGTGGGAACCTACTATTAAAATTAAAATTAAAGATCATGAATGCTATGCTTTATGTGATCTGGGTGCTAGTGTTTCCACAATTCCAAAAACTTTGTGTGATGTGTTAGGTTTCCGTGAATTTGATGATTGTTCTTTAAATTTGCACCTTGCGGATTCCACTATTAAGAAACCTATGGGAAGGATTAAAGATGTTCTTATTGTTTCAAACAGGAATTATGTGCCCGTAGATTTCATTGTTCTTGATATAGATTGCAATACTACATGTCCTATTATTCTTGGTAGACCTTTCCTTAGAACGATTGGTGCAATTATTGATATGAAAGAAAGAAACATTAGATTCCAATTTCCATTAAGGAAAGGAATGGAACACTTTCCTAGGAAGAAAATTAAATTGCCTTATGAATCTATTATGAGATCCACTTATGGATTGCCTACCAAAGATGACAATGCCTAGATCTATTCTTGTTTTTATGCCTAGCTAGGGGCGTTAAACGATAGCGCTTGTTGGGAGGCAACCCAATTTTATTTTTGTTTCTTGCTTTTTGTTTCTGTTTAGTAATAAATAATTCATCTAGATTCTATTTATATGTGGTTTTATGTTTTAAATTAGTGTTTGTGCCAAGTAGAACTTTTGGGAAGACTTGGGTGAAGTCTTTACGATCTTGCTGTAAAAAACAGAAACTTTAGCGCTCACGAGATTAGCTGCAATTTTTTACTGGAGAGTGCTTTTAGGTTCACTATTTTTGCAGATGATTAATAGACAAATACTCACGTCCACCAATTTATTTCAGAATTTTTGGAGTTACAGAAGTATATGTTTGATACAGATTACTACAGACTGTTCTGTTTTTGACAGATTCTGTTTTTCGTGTGTTGTTTGCTTATTTTGATGAATCTATGGCTAGTATCGGGGGGTATGAACCATAGAGAAGTTGGAATATAGTAGGTTTAACACCAATATATATAAAGAATGAGTTCATTACTGTACCTTGAAGTGGTGATTTGTTTTCTTACACTAACGAAGCTCATGAGATTTTCTGTCTAAGTTTTGTGTTGTGAAGTTTTCAAGTTTTTGGGTAAAGATTTGATGGATTATGGAACAAGGAGTGGCAAGAGCCTAAGCTTGGGGATGCCCAAGGCACCCCAAGGTAAAATTCAAGGACATCCAAAAGCCTAAGCTTGGGGATGCCTTGGAAGGCATCCCCTCTTTCGTATTCGCCTATCGGTAACTTTACTTGAGGCTATATTTTTATTCACCACATGATATGTGTTTTGCTTGGAGAGTCTTGTATGATTTGAGTATTTGCTTTTAAGTTTACCACAGTCATCCTTGCTGTACACACCTTTTGGAGAGACACACATGAATCGGAATTTATTAGAATACTCTATGTGCTTCACTTATATCTTTTGAGCTAGATAATTTTGCTCTAGTGCTTCACTTATATCTTTTTAGAGCGCGGTGGTGGTTTTATTTTATAGAAATAATTGATCTCTCATGCTTCACTTATATTATTTTGAGAGTCTTTTAGAATAGCACGGTAATTTGCTTTGGTTATAAAATTAGTCCTAATATGATAGGCATCCAAGATGGGTATAATAAAAACTTCCATATAGAGTGCATTGAATACTATGAGAAGTTTGATACTTGATGATTGTTTTGAGATATGAAGATGGTAATATTAGAGTCGTGCTAGTTGAGTAATTATGGAATTGAAAAATACTTATGTTGAGGTTTTCAAGTCCCGTAGCATGCACGTATGGTAAACGTTGTGTGACAAATTTGAAGCATGAGGTGTTCTTTGATTGCTTTCCTTATGAGTGGCGGTCGGGGACGAGCGGTGGTCTTTTCCTACCAATCTATCCCCCTAGGAGCATCCGTGTAGTGCTTGGTTTCAATGACTTATAGATTTTTGCAATAAGTATGTGAGTTCATTATGACTACTGTTGAGTCCATGGATTATACGCACTCTCACCCTTCCATCATTGCTAGCCTCTTTGGTACCGTGCATTACCCTTTCTCACCTCGAGAGTTGGTGCAAACTTCGCCGGTGCATCCAAACCCCGTGATATGATACGCTCTATCACACATAAGCCTCCTTATATCTTCCTCAAAACAGCCACCATACCTACCTATTATGGCATTTCCATAGCCATTCTGAGATATATTGCCATGCAACTTTCCACCGTTCTGTTTATTATGACACGCTTCATCATTGTCATATTGCCTTGCATGATCATGTAGTTGACATTGTATTTGTGGCAAGGCCACCATGCATAATTTTTCATACATGTCACTCTTGATTCATTGCCCATTCCGGTACACCGCCGGAGGCAGTCACATAGAGTTATATCTTGTTCTAGTATCGAGTAGTAATCTTTGAGTTGTAAATAAATAGAAGTGTGATGATTATCATTATTAGAGCATTGTCCCGTCAAAAAAAGAGAAAGGCCAAATAAAAAAAAGCCCCAAAAACTATAGAAGGGACAATGCTACTATCCTTTTTCCACACTTGTGCTTCAAAGTAGCACCATGATCTTCATGATAGAGAGTCTCTTATTTTGTCACTTTCATATACTAGTGGGATTCTTTCATTATAGAACTTGGCTTGTATATTCCAACAATGGGCCTCCTCAAATGCCCTAGGTCTTCGTGAGAAAGCAAGTTGGATGCACACCCACTTAGTTTCTTTTGGTGATCTTTCATACATTTATAGCTCTAGTGCATCCGTTGCATGGCAATCCCTACTCCTCGCATTGACATCAATTGATGGGCATCTCCATAGCCCGTTGATTAGCCACGTCAATGTGAGACTTTCTCCTTTTTTGTCTTCTCCACACAACCCCCATCATCATATTCTATTCCACCCATAGTGCTATGTCCATGGCTCACGCTCATGTATTGCGTGAAAGTTGAAAAAGTTTGAGAATACTAAAGTATGAAACAATTGCTTGGCTTGTCATTGGGGTTGTGCATGATGAGAGCATTTTTGTGTGACTAAAATGAAACATGGCCAAACTATATGATTTTGTAGGGATGAGCTTTCTTTGGCTATGTTATTTTGATAAAACATAATTGTTTGGTTAGTATGCTTGAAGTATTATTTATGTCAATATTAAACTTTTGTCTTGAATCTTTCGGATTTGAACATTCATGCCACAATAAAGAGAATTACATTAAAATTATGCTAGGTAGCATTCCACATCAAAAATTCTGTTTTTTATCATTTACCTACTGGAGGACGAGCAGGAATTAAGCTTCGGGATGCTTGATCCGTCTCCAACGTATCTATAATTTTTTATTGTTCCATGCTATTATATTATCTGTTTTGGATGTTTAATGGGCTTTAATATACCTTTAAATTATTTTTGGGACTAACCTATTAACCGAAGGCTCAGTGCAAATTGCTGTTTTTTTGCCTATTTCAGCGTTTCGCAGAAAAGGAATATCAAACGGAATCCAAACGGAACGAAACCATCGCGAGGATCTTTTTTGGAACAGATGCAATCCAGGAGACTTGGAGTGGAAGTCAAGGAAGCAACGAGGCAGCCACAAGGCAGGAGGGCACGCCCAGGGGGGTAGGCACGCCCCCCACCCTCATGGGCCCCTCGTAGCTCCACCGACCTACTTCTTTCGCCTATATATACTCTTATACCCTAAAACCATCGGGGAGAGCCACGAAACCACTTTTCCACCGCCGCAACCTTCTGTACCCGTGAGATCCCATCTTCGGGCCTTTTCCGGTGATCTGCCGGAGGGGGATTTGATCACGGAGGGCTTCTACATCAACACCATAGCCTCTCCGATGACGTGTGATTAGTTTACCACAGACCTTCGGGTTCATAGTTATTAGCTAGATGGCTTCTTCTCTCTCTTTGGATCTCAATACAAAGTTCTCCTCGATCTTCTTGGAGATCTATTCAATGTAATTCTTTTTGCGGTGTGTTTGTCGAGATCCGATGAATTGTGGATTTATGATCAAGATTATCTATGAACAATATTTGATTCTTCTCTGAATTCTTATATGCATGATTTAATATCTTTGCAAGTCTCTTCGAATTATCGGTTTAGTTTGGCCTACTAGAGTGATGTTTCTTGCAATGGGAGAAGTGCTTAGCTTTGGGTTCAATCTTGCGGTGCTCGATCCCAGTGACAGAAAGGGAAACGACACGTATTGTATTGTTGCCATCGAGGATAAAAAGATGGGGTTTATATCATATTGCTTGAGTTTATCCCTCTACATCATGTCATCTTGCCTAATGCGTTACTCCATTCTTATGAACTTAATACTCTAGATGCATGCTGGATAGCGGTCGATGTGTGGAGTAATAGTAGTAGATGCAGAATCGTTTCGATCTACTTGTCGCGGATGTGATGCCTATGTTAATGATCATGCCTAGATATTCTCATAACTATGCACTTTTCTATCAATTGCTCGACAGTAATTTGTTCACCCACCGTAATATATGCTATCATGAGAGAAGCCACTAGTGAAACCTATGGCCCCCGGGTCTACTTTACATTATATAAGTTTCCAATCTACAATTCTAGTTTACTATTTACTTTGCAATCTTTACTTTTCAACCTATACAACAAAAATACCAAAAATATTTATCTTATTATCTTTATCAGATCTCACTTTTGCAAGTGGGCGTGAAGGGATTGACAGCCCCTTTATCGCGTTGATTGCAAGGTTCTTGATTGTTTGTGCAGGTACTAGGTGACTTGCGTGTAGTCTCCTACTGGATTGATACCTTGGTTCCCAAAAACTGAGGGAAATACTTACGCTAGTTTGCTACATCACCCTTTCCTCTTCAAGGGAAAACCAACGCATGCTCAAGAGGTAGCATCCAGCTCAATTTCACCAATACCAGCAACAAACTTACAATACATGACCCAAGATATCACTAGAGATGCTGCCCAGTTGCTATTTTTGGTGGATGCTAACCCTGTTGTACTTAACATGCTTCTCCATGTACTTACGCAGGGTCATAACGGCCGATGTTGTTGTTTGCCGTCGAGGTTAGCTGCATCCCATGTCTTACAGTATTTCACATCATTTGTGCAATTGCAGTTTAACTTCTACCATTTACTGGTTGCATGTAGGTACACATGTCAGTGGCACTGATCCACGCTTCGACCCGGAGGAACAGCTCGCCTCCGCCGCCGCTGACTTTGGGCGGGCTCTGGCCATGATGAAGTGCCCCAGCAACTACCTCTCAGGACTTACCAAGTATGTACTCACCAGTTCAATCTTACCAATACCAGTTGCAATTAATAGCTATGTTTTGTACGGTCGATGTATTAAGCATATGGTAGTAAACATGCCTAACATGTTTTAGCTATTTTCCCTACCTTTTTATAGACAACTGGGCCATTATCTGCTCTGGCAGCACCTGCCTTGTGATGTTTAACTCTGCCAATTGCATTTTTATCAGTACCGGTTTCAATGGCCATTAAGCCTGTTGCAATTAACAGTTGTATCCATTTTTAAAGAGTTACAAACTTACAAAACATGAATTAGGACGTTGTTAAGCCTGTTGCAATTAATAGTTGTATCCATTTTTTTAATCCGTCCCTTTGCTACCGTGCTACTCTTTCGCAATGAAGATATCACTACAGATGTTGCCATTTTATTACCATTTCCTATTTTTGGTGGATGTTAACCATGTCGTAGTTAACATTGGCTTTCCATGTACTTACACAGGGCTACAATGGGCGATGTTGTTGTTTGTCGTCGAGGTTAGCTGCATCCCATGTCTTATACACCATCTATTCCTAAATATAAGTATTTTTAGAGATTCCAATATAGACTACATAAGGAGCAAAATGAGTGAATCTAGATTCTAATCTAAACTATATCTATAATTCTATATACATTCGTATGTAGTTCATATTGAAATCTCTAAAAAATACTTGTACTTAGGTAGTTGTATTTTACATCATTTGTGCAATCTCAGTTTAGCTTCTAACATTTACTGGTTGCTTGTAGGTACATATATGAGTGGTACTGATCCACGCTTCGATCCCTTTTGCATATGGGGCAATGAGATATTCATGAACAAGCGTCAAGTGAGGAAACTAAGAAAGATTGTTATCCGAAAGAAACGGGTGATTGGAATTAAGCTCTTTATTTACACTTTGTCCAAGACAACAGTGAACTTTAGGATGGTAAGTAATGTGTTGCCTTTTCCCCCTGCCCACAGCAAGTTACTCTATTAGACCTCGGTATATGATATTTTTCTCTTTTCAGTGGTTTCCGAAGCTATTTACTGATGATTACCTTGTAAACTACATGGCGTGAGTGGAGGCAACTAAGGTTAAAGTATATAATTCATGCTACCATGATAATGCTCTAGAAGTCTTCCTGAAGGCGGTGAAGGATGGGCGGGCGATCGTCACAAGGGATTGGACAAAAGTGGTTCGTGCCTATGGCATGCAGGAAGGCACATTATGGGCATTCCGCTTCTTCAACACCATCGGCAGTCAAAATGATTTACACTTGTCTCTTCACCTTTATCGCCTTTCAATATTATGGTTCATCATAGTTAATTGTTGTCTAATCCTTTAATTACTGAACATATTGTACTGGCAATTTTATTTATGGATTCATTGTTGAACCATCACTGGTACAGCGACGTCCTAAACAAACGGTTTAAAACCCCTTTTCGCGACGGCATTTGGAACCGTCGCTAAGTGAGTGTGTGTGATAGGGTGTCCTTCCCACACGACCCAGAAATCATCGGGAATAGGCCCTCCTAGGACCCACGCTGGGGCCGTGTGCGATCGGGCGAGGCATCGAAACCCAATCATTTCCGTAGGTATGTACATCCCACACGGTGAAGCCCAGAAATCATTTCCGTGGGTATGTACATCCCACACGGTGAATCCCAAAAATCATTTCCGTAGGTATGTACATCCCACACGGTGAATCGCATAAATCATTTCCGTAGGTATGTACATCCCACACGGTGAATCCCAGAAAATCATTTACGTATGTATGTACATACCACACAGTTCTTTGTGTGGAAACATTTGTGCAACGTGGCCTAACGCAAACAGTTCGCTGCCGGAATCCATGTGTGATTGTTAGTTGATCGAACACGCCTACTTTCTAGAAACCGTGCAGGTTGTTTGAGTTCATCGCCCACGGTGCCGTCTGAGTAACCGTTTGCAATAGAAAACCCTAATAAGCAGGGTAATTAGCCTATTATTGATAATCCATGTACTAATCAAACTGATATTTCTTATAAAACACGCCAGATATTTCATATCCGTATAAAAGCAACCAGGATTTCATAATCGAATTACATCAGATAGCTTCGGCACTCAATTACGCCATTACACAACAGCACCAAGTTTCATATGCAGCATCAAAAACCTTTGGAAAGTAGCATCATACACGGTAAATAGACAGATGAATCTCATTTGGGAAACTGCAGAAGCGGAAGGCAAATGTTGAGCCTTCAGTGATGTTGAATGTCCTTGCAACTTTAGGCCAGTGGCTATGGATAATTGCCCGCCCAACCTTCATCCTCTTCAGCAAGACTCCAATATTGTACCGTGGGTGTTGAATGAATACCTTCCTCGCCTCTTGACCATGCAGGTGGTTTGAGAGGTAATCATCGGTGAACTGCTTTGAAAAGTACTGAAAACAAAGCTATGCATAAATCGCTGTTGTAAATTTTGAAATGGCGCAAGGGGTAAAAACAAGGTAAAAGAGTTGGTGCCATCCTATAGTTGACTGATGTCTTCTTCATTGTGCAAACAAAGATCTTGAAGTTATTCGTCGCAAGTTTCTTCATCCTAACAATCTTTCTGAGTTTCTTGACTTGACTGATATTCATGGACATCTCATTTCCCCATATGCAAAATGGGTCAAACAGTGGGTCTAAGCCTCTGACAGCAGGACCTACATGTGCAAGACCAAATTGTAAGAAACCTAAATATTAGAATGATTCCTACAACTGCACAATAATGTGCTATTAGCCTAAGGGCCCTGCTTAAACAAACCTCGATGGTAAACCGCAGTGTCTCCCATTGTTTCCCTGCAACACACATAAGGAAGATCTTGATCAGGTTAACTGAGAGTTGCCATACTATCAGTAGAATATGTATTGAGTATAGCCAAATTCGATTGGTGTCACATGCATAACAATACAAAATTGTACCCACAACAAATAAAAATCAAATTGCAGAACTGAACCAAACAGTTAAATGGACAGCAGACCAAATGAACCAAAATAGTTAACTGAGCATGACATTGCAGAATAGAAACATGTACTAGAAGATAAGACGATTAACAAAACAAAGAATGCTTGAGAACAGTACTACGAAATGTAGCAATTGTTGGTCCAAAGTGTTAACTAAACATTACATTTCAGAGGACCAAACTGTTAACTGAAATCAGATTGCATATTAACATTACAGAGGACAAATCACTAGAAGGCACTGGCGGTGGCCTCGAGAAAACATCACGAACTGTATTTTAAAGTAGACAACCGCGCTACGGTGTCGATGGTGGCCTCAAAGACGAGGTGCTCCTCCAAGATCTGGCGGTCGACATGCATGGCAGCCATAGTGACCTCGTTCGCGCGTGCGGCTGCATGCTACTCAGTTCCACGTTATACTGCATGTAAAATGGATGTGGGCGGCGCTTAATTGGAGGAGGGGTGGTGATTTCGGTGGAAGGTGTCGCTCCATCAGTCGGGACATGTGGGACGAGAAAGGAGGAGGATGGTGTGGGTGGGGTGTGGATTACATGACCATATCAACGAGGTCGCGCATCAAGAAGAAGGGTCGGCGGCGAGGAGGCCGTGCAGCAAGAAGAAGGGCGTCGGCGAGGAGGCGGCACTGCAAGAAGAAGGGTCGCCGACGAGGAGGCGGTGCTGCAAGAAGAAGGGTAGCCGGCGAGGAGGCGGCGCTGCAAGAAGAAGGGTCGCCGGCGAGGAGGATGAGCTGCCAGCAAGCAGCAGTGAAGGTTTGAACTTGGAAAGCAAGGAGGAACAGTGGAAATGTGGCTTTTGGTAGGAGGGAGGGGGCGGGGAGATAGATATTTCCGCGGTGGCAAAAAAATTTCGCTCGGTGCCATGAGAAACTGGCGCGCAAGTGTGGTTCAAGCAGGGGTGGTGGACTGTAGACAACGAAGCTTCCTGCGTAAGCCAGACAAGACGGTGCACCAAGATATTTTATATCACATCCCACACGATTCTTTCTAGTAAACTGTTTGTGGTATACCTGATTTTTTCATTATGTTTTGAAAGACAAAATTGTGGTACGGAGGGAAAGGATGGTGTTTGAATTGCTAGAACATTTACGTACAGTGAACATGCAACTAGTACATGAGTGTCGTGTTTAAATTTGGAATTATTCCGGGTTCGTTTGGCATTTTTATGCATTAATTGAGTTTCTGGGTATTTAATGTGCATAATTCAAATTTGAACAACAAGCACATGCTCCAATGCACCAAAGTTTTCTGAAAAATCACATGTGTGTCTTTGGGTGAATTTATAGGTCCCATGCAAGAAATGGGAATAAAATTCAAACATGTGGGTGTCGTGGCTCGGCCGGAATGATTGAGAAACTTGGATTTTTAATTCCTGTAAATCCAAAACACGGCTGAAAATCATGAAACTTGGCATGGTGTCATGACATGGCACCAACATGCTGCAGTATTTTTTTGGCCGAATTGGGACAAGCTTTGGTGTAAGCTTCTTGCAAACCGGAGCTTCCCTCAAGAAGGCTCCTGGTTCCGAGAGGGAACGTGTCACCTCCGTGTGCGAAACGACATACGTACACTGCCTTCTCCTGCCTTAATTTTTGTACACCGGCAGATTAGACCAAATAGAAGTATCGTGCCAAATTTTGGAATTATTCTGTGTTCGTTTGGCCTTTTTTATACATTAATTGAGTTTCTAGGCATTTAATGTGCATAATTCAAATTTGAACTACAAGCACATGCTCCAGTGCACCAAAGTTGTTTGAAAAATCACATGTGTGTCCTTGGGTGAATTTCTAGGTCCCATGCAAGAGATGGGAGTGAAATTCAAACATCTGGGCGTCGTGTCTCGGCCGAAAAGATTAAGAAACTTGGTTTTTTAATTCCTGTAAACCCCAAAGTTATTCCATATGAGTCCACCATACCTTCCTATATGCGGTATCTACCTGCCGTTCCAAGTAAATTTGTATGTGCCAAACTCTAAACCTTCAAATGAAATTATGTTTTGCATGCTCGAATAGCTCATGTATCAACTAGGGTTGTCTGTATCTTCCATGCTAGGCGGGTTATTCTCAAGAGGAGTGGACTCCGCTCCTCACTCATGAGAAAATGGCTGGTCACCGAGATGCCCAGTCCCATGCTCTAAGCAAATCGAATCGAAATAATTGCAAACAAAACTCTCCCAAGGCTGTTGCTAGTTGGAGGCACTCGTTGTTTCGAGCAAGCCATAGATTGATGCTTGTTGGTGGTGGGGGAGTATAAACTTTACCATTCTGCTTGGGAACCGCCTATAATGTGTGTAGCATGGAAGATATCGAGATCTCTTGGTTGTTATGTTGACAATGAAAGTATGCCGCTCAAAATATTATTCATCTCTGCTTTAAAATCAAGCTCTGGCACCTCTACAAATCCCTGCTTCCCTCTGCGAAGGGCCTATCTATTTACTTTTATGTTGAGTCATCACCCTCTTATAATCACCATTTGGAGAGCACCGCTGTCATTTGCATGCATTATTATTAGTTTATATTGGGTATGACTATGACTGGATCTCTTTTACCATGAATTACAATGTTTAGTTAGTCCTTGATCTTCAGAGGTGCTCTGCATTTATGTTTTGCGGTCTCAGACAGGGCTAGCGAGATACCATCTTGTTATATCATATTATGATTGTTTGGAGAAAGTGTTGTCATCTGAGATTTATTATTATTGCTCGCTAGTTGATTATGCCATTGATATGAGTAAATATGAGACCTAAATGTTATTGTGAATATGGTTAGTTCATAATCTTTGCTGAAAACTTGAATGCTGGCTTTACATATTTACAACAACAAGAGCAAACAGAGTTTGTAAAAGTTTTTCTTTATCACTTTCAGTTTATCAACTGAATTGCTTGAGGACAAGCAAAGGTTTATAAGCTTGGGGGAGTTGATACGTCTCCATTGTATCTACTTTTCCAAACACTTTTGCCCTTGTTTTGGACTCTAACTTGCATGATTTGAATGGAACTAACCCGGACTGACGCTGTTTTCAGCCGAATTGCCATGGTGTTATTTTTGTGCAGAAATAAAAGTTATCGGAATGACCTAAAACTTCACGGAGAATATTTTTGGAATTAATGAAAAATACTGGCGAAAGAATCAAGGCCAGGGGGCCCACACCCTGTCCACGAGGGTGGGGGGGCACGCCTACCCCCTGGGCGCGCCCCCTGCCTCGTGGGCCCCCTGGTGCTCCACCGACCTCAGCTCCAACTCTATATATTCACATTCGGGGAGAAAAAATCAGAGAGAAGGATTCATCGTGTTTTACGATACGGAGCCGCCGCCAAGCCCTAATCTCTCTCGGGAGGGCTGATCTGGAGTCCGTTCGGGGCTCCGGAGAGGGGAATCCGTCGCTATCGTCATCATCAACCTTCCTCCATCACGAATTTCATGATGCTCACCGCCGTGTGTGAGTAATTCCATTGTAGGCTTGCTGGACGGTGATGGGTTGGATGAGATTTACCATGTAATCGAGTTAGTTTTGTTAGGGTTTGATCCGTAGTATCCACTGTGTTCTGAGATTGATGTTTCTATGACTTTGCTATGCTTAATGCTTGTCACTAGGGCCCGAGTGCCATGATTTCAGATCTGAACCTATTATGTTTTCATGAATATATGTGAGTTCTTGATCCTATCTTGCAAGTCCATAGTCACCTACTATGTGTTATGATCCGGCAACCCCGAAGTGACAATAATCGGGACCACTCCCGGTGATGACCGTGGTTTGAGGAGTTCATGTATTCACTAAGTGTTAATGCTTTGGTCCGGTACTCTATTAAAAGGAGGCCTTAATATCCCTTAGTTTCCAATAGGACCCCGCTGCCACGGGAGGGTAGGACAAAAGATGTCATGCAAGTTCTTTTCCATAAGCACGTATGACTATATTCGGAATACATGCCTACATTACATTGATGAATTGGAGCTAGTTCCATGTCACCCTATGTTATAACTATTGCATGAGGAATCGCATCTGGCATAATTATCCATCACTGATCCAATGCCTACGAGCTTTTCACATATTGCTCTTTGCTTAGTTACTTTACCGTTGCCACTGTTACGCTTGCTACAAAACTGCTACTGTTACTTTTGTTACCGTTACTGTTACTTCCATACTACTTTGCTACTAAATACTTTGCTGCAGATATTAAGTTATCCAGGTGTGGTTGAATTAACAACTCAACTGCTAATACTTGAGAATATTCTTTGGCTCCCCTTGTGTCGAATCAATAAATTTGGGTTGAATACTCTACCCTCGAAAACTGTTGCGATCCCCTATACTTGTGGGTTATCAAGACTATTTTCTGGCGCCGTTGCCGGGGAGCATAGCTCTATTCTTTGAGTCACTTGGGATTTATATCTGTTGGTCACTATGAGGAACTTGAAAGACGAGAAAACTAAGATTTATCCCTCAACTACGAGGGGAGGTAAGGAACTGCCATCTAGCTCTGCACTTGATTCACCTTCTGTTTTGAGTAAGCTTCCGACACCTAAACCTGCTTCTGCTATTAATTCTGATATGTCGCATGTTATTGATGATGCCACTTCTGTTATGCATGATACTTATGATGAAACTACTTCTATGCTTGATAATACTGTGCCATTGGGTGAATTTCTTGATGAACAACTTGCTAGGGCTAGAGAGAATGAAATTATTGAAACTGATAATATTGATGAAAGTGATGATGAAGATTCCCCCCCTAGATATGAATTGCCTGTTGTGCCTGAGGGTTATGTTATGGATGAAGAAACTGCTAGAGACTTTCTTGCTTGCAATGATAGAAATGATCTTAAGAAATTATTGGCTAAGTTGAAAGAAAAATCTCTGAATGCTAGAATGAAATATGACCCTACTTTTGCTACTTCACCTATTTGTGTTACTGATAAGGATTATGATTTCTCTGTTGATCTTGATATAATTACTTTGGTTGAATCTGATCCTTTTTATGGCTATGAATCTGAAACTTTTGTGGCACATCTTACTAAATTAAATGATATAGCCACCCTGTTCACTAATGATGAGAAAACTCGCTACTACTATATCCTTAAATTATTTCCGTTCTCATTAAAGGGTGATGCTAAAACATGGTTTAACTCTCTTGATCCTGGTTGTGTGCGTAGTCCCCAGGATATGATTTATTACTTCTCTGCTAAATATTTCCCCGCTCATAAGAAACAAGCTGCTTTAAGGGAAATATATAATTTTGTGCAAATTAAAGAAGAGAGTCTCCCACAAGCTTGGGGAGGCTTCTCCAATTACTTAATGCTTTGCCTGATCATCCTCTCAAGAAAAATGAAATACTTGATATCTTTTATAATGGACTAGCCGATGCTTCCAGAGACCACCTGGATAGTTGTGTTGGTTGTGTTTTCAGGGAAAGAACAGTTGATCAAGTTGAATTGCTATTGAATAATATGTTGACTAATGAAAATAATTGGACACTTCCTGAACCAACTCCTAAGCCAACTCCGAAGAAAAGGGATATTCTATTTCTCAGTCCTAAAGATATGCAAGAGGCAAAGAAGTCTATTAAAGAAAAGGGTATTAAAGCTGATGATGTTAAGAATTTACCTCCTATTGAAGAAATACATGGTCTTAATTTGCCGCCTGTTGAAGAAATACATGGTCTTGATGTTGGGAATCGTAGCATAATTTAAAATTTTCCTACGCTCACCAAGATGCATCTATGGAGTCTACTAGCAACGAGGGGAAAGGAGTGGATCTACATACCCTTGTAGATCGCGAGCGGAAGCGTTCCAATGAACGTGGATGACGGAGTCGTACTCGCCGTGATCCAAATCACCGATGACCGAGTGCCGAACGGACGGCACCTCCGCGTTCAACACACGTACGGTGCAGCGACGTCTCCTCCTTCTTGATCCAGCAAGGGGGAAGGAGAGGTTGATGGAGATCCAACAGCACGACGGCGTGGTGGTGGATGTAGCGGGTCTCCGGCAGGGCTTCGCCGAGCTTCTGCGAGAGAGAGAGAGGTGTTGCAGGGGAGGAGGGAGGCGCCCAAGGCTTAGATGTTGCTGCCCTCCCTTCCCCCCACTATATATAGGGCCAAGGGAGAGGGGGGGCGCAGCCTTGCCCCTTCCTTCAAGGAAGGGTGCGGCCAGGGAGGAGTCCTTCCCCCCCAAGGCACCTCGGAGGTGCCTTCCCCCTTTAGGACTCTCCCTTCTTTCTTATCTCTTGCGCATGGGCCTCTTGGGGCTGGTGCCCTTGGCCCATATAGGCCAAGGCGCACCCCTTACAGCCCATGTGGCCCCCCGGGGCTGGTGGACCCCCTTGGTGGACCCCCGGACCCCTTTCGGCACTCCCGGTACAATACCGATAAAGCGCGAAACTTTTCCGGCGACCAAAATAAGACTTCCCATATATAAATCTTTACCTCCGGACCATTCCGGAACCTCTCGTGACGTCCGGGATCTCATCCGGGACTCCGAACAACTTTCGGGTTTCCGCATACATATATCTCTACAACCCTAGCGTCACCGGACCTTAAGTGTGTAGACCCTACGGGTTCGGGAGACATGCAGACATGACCGAGACGCCTCTCCGGTCAATAACCAACAGCGGGATCTGGATACCCATGTTGGCTCCCACACGTTCCACGATGATCTCATCGGATGAACCACGGTGTCGAGGATTCAATCAATCCGTATGCAATTCCCTTTGTCAATCGGTATGTTACTTGCCCGAGATTCGATCGTCGGTATCCCAATACCTTGTTCAATCTCGTTACCGGCAAGTCTCTTTACTCGTACCGCAATTCATGATCCCGTGACTAACGCCTTAGTCACATTGAGCTCATTATGATGATGCATTACCGAGTGGGCCCAGAGATACCTCTCCGTCACACGGAGTGACAAATCCCAGTCTCGATCCGTGCCAACCCAACAGACACTTTCGGAGATACCCGTAGTGCACCTTTATAGTCACCCAGTTACGTTGTGACGTTTGGCACACCCAAAGCACTCCTACGGTATCCGGGAGTTGCACGATCTCATGGTCTAAGGAAAAGATACTTGACATTCGAAAAGCTCTAGCAAACGAAACTACACGATCTTTTATGCTATGCTTAGGATTGGGTCTTGTCCATCACATCATTCTCCTAATGATGTGATCCCGTTATCAATGACATCCAATGTCCATAGTCAGGAAACCATGACTATCTGTTGATCAACGAGCTAGTCAACTAGAGGCTTACTAGGGACACGTTGTGGTCTATGTGTTCACACATGTATTACGATTTCCGGACAATACAATTATAGCATGAACAATAGACGATTATCATGAACAAAGAAATATAATAATAACCATTTATTATTGCCTCTAGGGCATATTTCCAACAGTCTCCCACTTGCACTAGAGTCAATAATCTAGTTACATTGTGATGAATCGAACACCCATTGCGTCCTGGTGTTGATCATGTTTTGCCCTAGGGAGAGGTTTAGTCAACGGATCTGCTACATTCAGGTCCGTATGTACTTTACAAATATCTATGTCTCCATTTTGAACACTTTCACGAATGGAGTTGAAGCGACGCTTGATATGCCTGGTCTTCCTGTGAAACCTGGGCTCCTTCGCAAGGGCAATTGTTGGAAATATGCCCTAGAGGCAATAATAAATGGTTATTATTATATTTCTGTGTTCATGATAATAGTCTATTATTCGTGCTATAATTGTATTGTCCGGAAATCATAATACATGTGTGAATACATAGACCACAACCTGTCCCTAGTAAGCCTCTAGTTGACTAGCTCGTTGATCAACAGATAGTCATGGTTTCCTGACTATGGACATTGGATGTCATTGATAACGGGATCACATCATTAGGAGAATGATGTGATGGACAAGACCCAACTTAAGCATAGCATAAAAGATCGTGTAGTTTCGTTTGCTAGAGCTTTTCCAATGTCAAGTATCTTTTCCTTAGACCATGAGATCGTGCAACTCCCGGATACCGTATGAGTGCTTTGGGTGTGCCAAACGTCACAACGTAACTGGGTGACTATAAAGGTGCATTACGGGTATCTCCGAAAGTGTCTGTTGGGTTGGCACGGATCGAGACTGGGATTTGTCACTCCGTGTAAACGGAGAGGTATCTCTGGGCCCACTCGGTAATGCATCATCATAATGAGCTCAATGTGACTAAGGCGTTAGTCACGGGATCATGCATTACGGTACGAGTAAAGAGACTTGCCAGTAACGAGATTGAACTAGGTATTGGGATACCGACGATCGAATCTCGGGCAAGTAACATACCGATTGACAAAGGGAATTGCATACGGATTGATTGAATCCTCGACACCGTGGTTCACCCGATGATATCATCGTGGAACATGTGGGAGCCAACATGGGTATCCAGATCCCGCTGTTGGTTATTGACCGGAGAGGCGTCTCGGTCATGTCTGCATGTCTCCCGAACCCGTAGGGTCTACACACTTAAGGTCCGGTGACGCTAGGGTTGTAGAGATATATGTATGCGGAAACCCGAAAGTTGTTCGGAGTCCCGGATGAGATCCCGGACGTCACGAGAGGTTCCGGAATGGTCCGGAGGTAAAGATTTATATATGGGAAGTCTTATTTTGGTCGCCGGAAAAGTTTCGCGCTTTATCGGTATTGTACCGGGAGTGCCGAAAGGGGTCCGGGGGTCCACCAAGGGGGTCCACCAGCCCCGGGGGGCCACATGGGCTGTAAGGGGTGCGCCTTGGCCTATATGGGCCAAGGGCACCAGCCCCAAGAGGCCCATGCGCAAGAGATAAGAAAGAAGGGAGAGTCCTAAAGGGGGAAGGCACCTCCGAGGTGCCTTGGGGGGGAAGGACTCCTCCCTGGCCGCACCCTTCCTTGAAGGAAGGGGCAAGGCTGCGCCCCCCCTCTCCCTTGGCCCTATATATAGTGGGGGGAAGGGAGGGCAGCAACATCTAAGCCTTGGGCGCCTCCCTCCTCCCCTGCAACACCTCTCTCTCTCTCGCAGAAGCTCGGCGAAGCCCTGCCGGAGACCCGCTACATCCACCACCACGCCGTCGTGCTGTTGGATCTCCATCAACCTCTCCTTCCCCCTTGCTGGATCAAGAAGGAGGAGACGTCGCTGCACCGTACGTGTGTTGAACGCGGAGGTGCCGTCCGTTCGGCACTCGGTCATCGGTGATTTGGATCACGGCGAGTACGACTCCGTCATCCACGTTCATTGGAACGCTTCCGCTCGCGATCTACAAGGGTATGTAGATCCACTCCTTTCCCCTCGTTGCTAGTAGACTCCATAGATGCATCTTGGTGAGCGTAGGAAAATTTTAAATTATGCTACGATTCCCAACAGTGGCATCATGAGCCAGGCCTATGCGTAGTTACTATGCACGAGTAGAACACAAAGAAGTTGTGGGCGTTGATGTTGCCAATTCTTCTTGCCGCTACTAGTCGTTTCCTGTTTCGGCGGCATTGTAGGATGAAGCGGCCCGGACCGACCTTACACGTACGCTTACGTGAGACAGGTTCCACCGACTGACATGCACTAGTTGCATAAGGTGGCTAGGGGGTGTCTGTCTCTCCTACTTTAGTCGGAACGGATTCGATGAAAAGGGTCCTTATGAAGGGTAAATAGAAATTGGCAAATCACGTTGTGGTCATACGTAGGTAAGAAATCGTTCTTGCTAGAAACCTACAAACCACGTAAAAACTTGCAACAACAATTAGAGGACGTCTAACTTGTTTTTGCAGCAAGTGATATATGTGATATGATATGGCCAGAAGATGTGATGAATGATATATGTGATGTATGAGATTGATCATATTCTTGTAATAGGAATCACGACTTGCATGTCGATGAGTATGACAACCGGCAGGAGCCATAGGAGTTGTCTTTATTATTTTGCATGACCTGCGTGTCATTGAATAACGCCATGTAATTTACTTTACTTTGTTGCTAAACGCGTTAGCCATACAAGTAGAAGTAATCGTTGGCGTGACGACTTCATGAAGACACAATGATGGAGATCATGGTGTCATGCCGGTGACGAAGATGATCATGGTGCCCCGAAGATGGAGATCAAAGGAGCATGATGATATTGGCCATATCATGTCACTGTTTGATTGCATGTGATGTTTATCATGTTTTTTGCATCTTATTTGCTTAGAACGACGGTAGCAAGTAGGATGATCCCTTATGATAATTTCAAGAAAGTGTTCACCCTAACTGTGCACCGTTGCGAAAGTTCGTTGTTTCGAAGCACCACGTGATGATCGGGTGTGATAGATTCTAACGTTCGAATACAACGGGTGTTGACGAGCCTAGCATGTACAGACATGGCCTCGAAACACACGCAATACACTTAGGTTGACTTGACGAGCCTATCATGTACAGACATGGCCTCGGAACACGGAGGACCGAAAGGTCGAGCATGAATCGTATAGAAGATACGATCAACATGGAGATGTTCACCGATCTTGACTAGTCCGTCTCATGTGATGATCGGACACGGCCTAGTTGAATTCGGATCATGTTTCACTTAGATGACTAGAGGGATGTCTATCTGAGTGGGAGTTCATTAAATAATTTGATTATATGAACTTAATTATCATGAACTTAGTCTAAAATCTTTACACTATGTATTGTAGATCAAATGGCCCACGTTGTCCTCAATTTCAACGCGTTCCTAGAGAAAACCAAGCTGAAAGATGATGGCAGCAACTATACGGACTGGGTCCGGAACCTGAGGATCATCCTCATAGCAGCCAAGAAAGATTATGTCTTAGAAGCACCGCTAGGTGAAGCACCAATCCCTGAGAACCAAGACGTTATGAACGCTTGGCAGCAGCGTGCTGATGATTACTCCCTCGTTCAGTGCGGCATGCTTTACAGCTTAGAACCGGGTCTCCAAAAGTGTTTTGAGAAACATGGAGCATATGAGATGTTCGAGGAGCTGAAACTGGTTTTTCAAGCTCATGCCCGGGTCGAGAGATATGATGTCTCCGACAAGTTCTTCAGCTATAAAATGGAGGAGAACAGTTCTGTTAGTGAGCACATACTCAGAATGTCTGGGTTGCACAACCGCTTGTCTCAGCTGGGAGTTAATCTCCCGGATGACGCGGTCATTGACAGAATCCTCCAGTCGCTTCCACCAAGCTACAAGAGCTTCGTGATGAACTACAATATGCAGGGGATGGAAAAGACCATTCCCGAGGTATATTCAATGCTGAAATCAGCGGAAGGGGAGATCAGAAAAGAACATCAAATGTTGATGGTGAATAAAACCACTAAGTTCAAGAAGGGCAAGGGTAAGAAGAACTTCAAGAAGGACGGCAAGGGAGTTGCCGCGCCCGGTAAGCCAGTTACCGGGAAGAAGTCAAAGAATGGACCCAAGCCGGAGACTGAGTGCTTTTATTGCAAGGGAAGTGGTCACTGGAAGCGGAACTGCCCCAAATACTTAGCGGACAAGAAGAACTGCCCCAGTCGGTGTAGGCACCACAGGAACATTTTCCCGCGCTGCGCTACTTTCCGGTTCGGAAGGGGTGACTATCACCTCATCAAGTTCCACTTTCCTCCCACTCAATTCTTTCGAGAGAAACTCCTTCTCTAGAAAGGACCCGTTCTTGGCAACGAAGATCTTGCCTTCGGATCTGAGGTAGAAGGTATACCCAATAGTTTCCTTAGGGTATCCTATGAAGATGCATTTTTTCGATTTGGGTTCGAGCTTTTCAGGTTGAAGTTTCTTGACATAAGCATCGCATCCCCAAACTTTTAGAAACGACAGCTTAGGTTTCTTCCCAAACCATAATTCATACGGTGTCGTCTCAACGGATTTAGACGGTGCCCTATTTAAAGTGAATGCGGCAGTCTCTAAAGCATAACCCCAAAATGAGAGCGGTAAATCGGTAAGAGACATCATAGATCGCACCATATCCAATAGAGTGCGATTACGACGTTCGGACACACCATTTCTCTGAGGTGTTCCAGGCGGCGTGAGTTGTGAAACTATTCCACATTTCCTTAAGTGTGTACCAAATTCGTGACTTAAATATTCTCCACCACGATCTGATCGTAAGAATTTTATTTTCCTGTCACGTTGATTCTCGACTTCACTCTGAAATTCCTTGAACTTTTCAAAGGTTTCAGACTTGTGTTTCATTAGGTAGACATACCCATATCTACTTAAATCAGTGAGAGTGAGAACATAACGATATCCTCCGCGAGCCTCAACACTCATTGGACCGCACACATTGGTATGTATGATTTCCAATAAGTTGGTTGCTCGCTCCATTGTTCCGGAGAACGGAGTCTTGGTCATCTTACCCATGAGGCATGGTTCGCACGTGTCAAATGATTCGTAATCAAGAGACTCCAAAAGTCCATCTGCATGGAGCTTCTTCATGCGCTTGACACCAATGTGACCAAGGCGGCAGTGCCACAAGTATGTGGGACTATCGTTATCAACTTTACATCTTTTGGTATTCACACTATGAACATGTGTAACATCACGTTCTAGATTTATCAAAAATAAACCATTGACCAGCGGGGCATGACCATAAAACATATCTCTCAAATAAATAGAACAACCATTATTCTCAGATTTAAATGAGTAGCCATCTCGAATTAAACGAGATCCAGATACAATGTTCATGCTCAAAGCTGGCACTAAATAACAATTATTGAGGTTTAAAACTAATCCCGTGGGTAGATGCAGAGGTAGCGTGCCGACGGCGATCACATCGACCTTGGAACCATTCCCGACGCGCATCGTCACCTCGTCCTTTGCCAGTCTCCGTTTATTCCGTAGTTCCTGTTTTGAGTTACAAATATGAGCAACCGCACCGGTATCAAATACCCAGGAGCTACTACGAGTACTGGTAAGGTACACATCAATTACTTGTATATCACATATACCTTGGGTGTTGCCGGCCTTCTTCTTGTCCGCTAAATATTTGGGGCAGTTCTGCTTCCAGTGACCACTTCCCTTGCAGTAAAAGCACTCAGTCTCGGGCTTGGGTCCATTCTTTGACTTCTTCCCGGTAACTGGCTTACCGGGCGCGGCAACTCCCTTGCCGTCCTTCTTGAAGTTCTTCTTACCCTTGCCCTTCTTGAACTTAGTGGTTTTATTCACCATCAACACTTGATGTTCTTTTCTGATCTCTACCTCAGCTGATTTCAGCATTGAATATACCTCGGGAATGGTCTTTTCCATCCCCTGCATATTGTAGTTCATCACAAAGCTCTTGTAGCTTGGTGGAAGCGACTGGAGGATTCTGTCAATGACCGCGTCATCCGGGAGATTAACTCCCAGCTGAGACAAGCGGTTGTGCAACCCAGACATTCTGAGTATGTGCTCACTAACAGAACTGTTCTCCTCCATTTTACAGCTGAAGAACTTGTCGGAGACATCATATCTCTCGACCCGGGCATGAGCTTGAAAAACCAGTTTCAGCTCCTCGAACATCTCATATGCTCCATGTTTCTCAAAACGCTTTTGGAGACCCGGTTCTAAGCTGTAAAGCATGCCGCACTGAACGAGGGAGTAATCATCAGCACGCTGCTGCCAAGCGTTCATAACGTCTTGGTTCTCAGGGATTGGTGCTTCACCTAGCGGTGCTTCTAAGACATAATATTTCTTGGCTGCTATGAGGATGATCCTCAGGTTTCGGACCCAGTCCGTATAGTTGCTGCCATCATCTTTCAGCTTGGTTTTCTCTAGGAACGCGTTGAAATTGAGGACAACGTGGGCCATTTGATCTACAATACATAGTGTAAAGATTTAGACTAAGTTCATGATAATTAAGTTCATATAATCAAATTATTTAATGAACTCCCACTCAGATAGACATCCCTCTAGTTATCTAAGTGAAACATGATCCGAACTCAACTAGGCCGTGTCCGATCATCACGTGAGACGGACTAGTCAAGATCGGTGAACATCTCCATGTTGATCGTATCTTCTATACGACTCATGCTCGACCTTTCGGTCCTCCGTGTTCCGAGGCCATGTCTGTACATGCTAGGCTCGTCAAGTCAACCTAAGTGTATTGCGTGTGTTCCGAGGCCATGTCTGTACATGCTAGGCTCGTCAACACCCGTTGTATGCGAACGTAAGAATCTATCACACCCGATCATCACGTGGTGCTTCGAAACGACGAACCTTCGCAACGGTGCACAGTTAGGGTGAACACTTTCTTTAAATTATTATAAGGGATCATCCTACTTGCTACCGTCGTTCTAAGCAAATAAGATGCAAAAACATGATAAACATCACATGCAATCGAATAGTGACATGATATGGCCAATATCATCATGCTCCTTTGATCTCCATCTTCGGGGCACCATGATCATCTTCGTCACCGGCATGACACCATGATCTCCATCATCATGATCTCCATCATTGTGTCTTCATGAAGTTGTCACGCCAACGATTACTTCTACTTCTATGGCTAACCGTTTAGCAACAAAGTAAAGTGAATTACATGGCGTTATTCAAATGACACGCAGGTCATGCAAAATAATAAAGACAACTCCTATGGCTCCTGCCGGTTGTCATACTCATCGACATGCAAGTCGTGATTCCTATTACAAGAATATGATCAATCTCATACATCACATATATCATTCATCACATCTTCTGGCCATATCATATCACATATATCACTTGCTGCAAAAACAAGTTAGACGTCCTCTAATTGTTGTTGCAAGTTTTTACGTGGTTTGTAGGTTTCTAGCAAGAACGATTTCTTACCTATGTATGACCACAACGTGATTTGCCAATTTCTATTTACCCTTCATAAGGACCCTTTTCATCGAATCCGTTCCGACTAAAGTAGGAGAGACAGACACCCGCTAGCCACCTTATGCAACTAGTGCATGTCAGTCGGTGGAACCTGTCTCACGTAAGCGTACGTGTAAGGTCGGTCCGGGCCGCTTCATCCTACAATGCCGCCGAAACAAGAAACGACTAGTAGCGGCAAGAAGAATTGGCAACATCAACGCCCACAACTTCTTTGTGTTCTACTCGTGCATAGTAACTACGCATAGGCCTGGCTCATGATGCCACTGTTGGGAATCGTAGCATAATTTAAAATTTTCCTACGCTCACCAAGATGCATCTATGGAGTCTACTAGCAACGAGGGGAAAGGAGTGGATCTACATACCCTTGTAGATCGCGAGCGGAAGCGTTCCAATGAACGTGGATGACGGAGTCGTACTCGCCGTGATCCAAATCACCGATGACAGAGTGCCGAACGGACGGCACCTCCGCGTTCAACACACGTACGGTGCAGCGACGTCTCCTCCTTCTTGATCCAGCAAGGGGGAAGGAGAGGTTGATGGAGATCCAACAGCACGACGGCGTGGTGGTGGATGTAGCGGGTCTCCGGCAGGGCTTCGCCGAGCTTCTGCGAGAGAGAGAGAGGTGTTGCAGGGGAGGAGGGAGGCGCCCAAGGCTTAGATGTTGCTGCCCTCCCTTCCCCCCACTATATATAGGGCCAAGGGAGAGGGGGGGCGCAGCCTTGCCCCTTCCTTCAAGGAAGGGTGCGGCCAGGGGGGAGTCCTTCCCCCCCAAGGCACCTCGGAGGTGCCTTCCCCCTTTAGGACTCTCCCTTCTTTCTTATCTCTTGCGCATGGGCCTCTTGGGGCTGGTGCCCTTGGCCCATATAGGCCAAGGCACACCCCTTACAGCCCATGTGGCCCCCTGGGGCTGGTGGACCCCCTTGGTGGACCCCCGGACCCCTTTCGGCACTCCCGGTACAATACCGATAAAGCGCGAAACTTTTCCGGCGACCAAAATAAGACTTCCCATATATAAATCTTTACCTCCGGACCATTCCGGAACCTCTCGTGACGTCCGGGATCTCATCCGGGACTCCGAACAACTTTCGGGTTTCCGCATACATATATCTCTACAACCCTAGCGTCACCGGACCTTAAGTGTGTAGACCCTACGGGTTCGGGAGACATGCAGACATGACCGAGACGCCTCTCCGGTCAATAACCAACAGCGGGATCTGGATACCCATGTTGGCTCCCACATGTTCCACGATGATATCATCGGATGAACCACGGTGTCGAGGATTCAATCAATCCGTATGCAATTCCCTTTGTCAATCGGTATGTTACTTGCCCGAGATTCAATCGTCGGTATCCCAATACCTTGTTCAATCTCGTTACCGGCAAGTCTCTTTACTCGTACCGCAATGCATGATCCCGTGACTAACGCCTTAGTCACATTGAGCTCATTATGATGATGCATTACCGAGTGGGCCCAGAGATACCTCTCCGTCACACGGAGTGACAAATCCCAGTCTCGATCCGTGCCAACCCACAGACACTTTCGGAGATACCCGTAATGCACCTTTATAGTCACCCAGTTACGTTGTGACGTTTGGCACACCCAAAGCACTCCTACGGTATCCGGGAGTTGCACGATCTCATGGTCTAAGGAAAAGATACTTGACATTGGAAAAGCTCTAGCAAACGAAACTACACGATCTTTTATGCTATGCTTAAGTTGGGTCTTGTCCATCACATCATTCTCCTAATGATGTGATCCCGTTATCAATGACATCCAATGTCCATAGTCAGGAAACCATGACTATCTGTTGATCAACGAGCTAGTCAACTAGAGGCTTACTAGGGACAGGTTGAGGTCTATGTATTCACACATGTATCACGATTTCCGGACAATACAATTATAGCATGAATAATAGACAATTACCATGAACAAAGAAATATAATAATAACCATTTATTATTGCCTCTAGGGCATATTTCCAACACTTGATAACCCAACACAGGTAGTAAAGGTAAATTCTCTCTATAGATTTGATGAAGGTGATATTCCTCGTTATAAGTGTGCTAGCCAATGCTTAGATGAGTTTGATAATTTTATTGTCAAACAAGAAAACTTCAATGCTTATGTTGGTAGACAATTGAAAGGAAATGCTTATATGATTCAACACTTGAGTGATTATATGTCTAGAGTTAAAGGTGAACTTAAACTCATTAGTAAACATGCTTCTATGGTTACCACTCAAGTAGAACAAGTGCTTAAAGCTCCAAATGATTTGCTCAATGAATTAAATAATAAGAAGAATGATAATGCTGTTAGAGTTATGACTAGAGGGGGTAGAATGACTCAGGAACCTTTATACCCTGAGGTCCACCCTAAGAGAATTGAGCAAGATTCTCAAAGAACTAATGTAGATGCACCTAGTCCTTCTAAAAAGAAGAAAAAGAAAAATGATAGGACTTTGCATGCTTCTAGTGAACCTGTTGTAGACACACCTGAGAATCCCAATGGTATTTCTATCTCTGATGCTGAAACACAATCTGGTGATGAACATGAACCTAGTGATAACGTTAATGATAATGTTCATGTTGATGCTCAACCTAGAAATAACAATGATGTAGAGATTGAACCTGTTGTTGATCTTGATAACCCACAATCAAAGAATCAACGTTATGATAAGAGAGACTTTGTTGCTAGGAAGCACGGTAAAGAAAGAGAACCATGGGTTCAGAAACCCATGCCTTTTCCTCCCAAACCATCCAAGAAAAAGGATGATGAGGATTTTGAGCGCTTTGCTGAAATGATTAGACCTATCTTTTTGCGTATGCGTTTGACTGATATGCTTAAAATGAATCCTTATGCTAAGTATATGAAAGATATTGTTACAAATAAAAGAAAGATACCGGAAGCTGAAATTTCCACCATGCTTGCTAATTATACTTTTAAGGGTGGAATACCTAAGAAACTAGGAGATCCAGGAGTACCAACTATACCATGCTCCATTAAAAGAAACTATGTTAGAACTGCTTTATGTGATCTTGGAGCCGGTGTTAGTGTTATGCCTCTCTCTTTATATCATAGACTTGATTTGAATAAGTTGACACCTACTGAAATATCTTTGCAAATGGCTGATAAATCAACTGCTATACCCGTCGGTATTTGTGAGGATGTGCCTGTTGTGGTTGCAAACGTTACTATTTTAATGGACTTTGTTATTCTTGATATTCCCGAGGACGATAGTATGTCGATTATCCTTGGTAGACCCTTTTTGAATACTGCAGGGGCTGTTATTGATTGCAATAAAGGGAATGTCACTTTTCATGTTAATGGTAATGAGCATACGGTACACTTTCCGAGGAAACAACCTCAAGTCCACAGTATCAATTCTATTGGAAAAATTCCATCGATTACTATTGGAGGTTTTGAATTTCCTCTTCCTACTGTCAAACAAAGATATGATATTCTTATTGTTGGGGATGTGCATATCCCCGTTTGAGGTAACCTAGTGCTATTCAAAAATTCTCCGGTTTCATGCGATTCGGAATGAGTTTGTTAACAAGACTTGATCAACCTTGTTAGTGGATTTCTTTTGATGAGCATGAGATGGATGAAGTTAGAAAACACAACTTCCTGTACCCTCCTTTTACTTTCTGTTATTTAGAATAAATAAAGAAAAAGTAGTATTTTCTGTCTATTTTCTGAATTATCCGTGCAATGAAAAATACCCCAAAAATAAAAGTTCTCCAAATGCCCTGAAAATGCAATATGATTTTTTCTAGAATATTTGAGAATATCTGGCACTGAGAACACATCAGGGGGAGCAAGCACCTGGCCACGAGGGTCCAGGGCGCGCCCACCCCCCTGGGCGCGCCCCTGCCTCGTGGGCCCCCGGTGGGCCCCCTCCACTTATTCCTGCACCCACACACCCCTTCTTCCTCCGAAAAAATCACTGATAACCCACAAGTATAGTGTTGGGGAACGTAGTAATTTCAAAATAAATCCTACGCACACACACATGATCATGGTGATGCATAGCAACGAGAGGGGAGAGTGTTGTCCACGTACCCTCATAGACCGAAAGCGGAAGCGTTAGCACAACGCGGTTGATGTAGTCGTACGTCTTCACGATCCGACCGATCAAGTACCGAACGTACGACACCTCCGAGTTCAGCACACGTTCAGCTTGATGACGTCCCTCAAACTCCGATCCAGCGGAGCTTTGAGGGAGAGTTCTGTCAGCACGACGGCGTGGTGACGATGATGATGTTCTACCGACGTAGGGCTTCGCCTAAGCACCGCTACGATATTATCGAGGTGGGCTATGGTGGAGGGGGGCACCGCACACGGCTAAGAGATCCAAGGGATCAATTGTTGTGTCTAGAGGTGCCCCTGCCCCCCTATATAAAGGAGCAAGGGGGAGAGGCGGCCGGCCAGGAGGAGGCACGCCAGGGAGGAGTCCTACTCCCATCGGGAGTAGGACTCCCTCCTTTCCTAGTTGGAGTAGGAGAAGGGGGAAGGAGGAGGGAGAGAGGAAGGAAAGGGGGGCGCCGCCCCCCCTCCTTGTCCAATTCGGACTAGAGGGGGAGGGGGCGCGCGGCCTGCCCTGGCCGCCCCTCCTATTCTCCACTAAGGCCCATCTTGGCCCATTAAACCCCCGGGGGGTTCCGGTAACCCCCGGTACTCCGGTAAAATCCCGATTTCACCCGGAACACTTCCGATATCCAAATATAGGCTTCCAATATATCAATCTTTATGTCTCGACCATTTCGAGACTCCTCGTCATGTCCGTGATCACATCCGGGACTCCGAACTACCTTCAGTACATCAAAACACATAAACTCATAATATAACCGTCATTGAACTTTAAGCGTGCGGACCCTACGGGTTCGAGAACTATGTAGACATGACCGAGACATGTCTCCGGTCAATAACCAATAGCGGAACCTAGATGCTCATATTGGCTCCCACATATTCTACGAAGATCTTTATCAGTCAAACTGCATAACAACATACGTTGCTCCCTTTGTCATCGGTATGTTACTTGCCCGAGATTCGATCGTCGGTATCTCAATACCTAGTTCAATCTCATTACCGGCAAGTCTCTTTACTCGTTCCGTAATACATCATCCCGCAACTAACTCATTAGTTGTAATGCTTGCAAGGCTTATAGTGATGTGCATTACCGAGTGGGCCTAGAGATACCTCTCCGACAATCGGAGTGACAAATCCTAATCTCGAAATACGCCAACCCAACAAGTACCTTCAGAGACACATGTAGAGCACCTTTATAATCACCCAGTTATGTTGTGACGTTTGGTAGCACACAAAGTGTTCCTCCGGTAAACGGGAGTTGCATAATCTCATAGTCATAGGAACATGTATAAGTCATGAACAAAGTAATAGCAGAATACTAAACGATCGAGTGCTAAGCTAACGGAATGGGTCAAGTCAATCACATCATTCTTCTAATGATGTGATCCCATTAATCAAATGACAACTCATGTCAATGGCTAGGAAACATAACCATCTTTGATCAACGAGCTAGTCAAGTAGAGGCATACTAGTGAAACTCTGTTTGTCTATGTATTCACACAAGTATTATGTTTCCGGTTAATACAATTCTAGCATGAATAATAAACATTTATCATGATAAAAGGAAATAAATAATAACTTTATTATTGCCTCTAGGGCATATTTCCTTCATATAGGGGATCAATTGTAGCCTCTTTCGATAAGTAAGAGTGTCGAACCCAACGAGGAGCTAAAGGTAGAACAAATATTCCCTCAAGTTCTATCGACCACCGATACAACTCTACGCACGCTTAACGTTCGCTTTACCTAGAACAAGTATGAAACTAGAAGTACTTTGTAGGTGTTTTGGATAGGTTTGCAAGATAATAAAGAGCGCGTAAATAAAAAGTAGGGGCTGTTTAGATAAAGACACAACTAAATTAGTTTTAGTAGAGAGCTTTTTGTCACGAGAAAGTTATTTGTCCCTAGGCAATCGATAACTAGACCGGTAATCATTATTACAATTTTATATGAGGGAGAGGCATAAGCTAACATACTTTCTCTTCTTGGATCATATGCACTTATGATTGGAACTCTAGCAAGCATCCGCAACTACTAAAGATCATTAAGGTAAAACCCAACCATAGCATTAAAGTATCAAGTCCTCTTTATCCCATATGCAAACAACCTACTTACTCGGGTATATGCTTTTGTCACTCACGCCACCCGCCATAAGCAAATCATGAACATATTGCAAACCCTACAGCGGGGATCCCTCACACTTGCGCGACACGGAGAGCAGCATAGGACAGCATCAATAATAAAACATGCAACTCAAACCAATCACGATCATCAATTAACCCATAGGACAAAACGGATCTACTCAAACATCATAGGATAGCCATACATCATTGGGAAATAATATATTGCATTGAGCACCATGTTTAAGTAGAGATTACAACAGGTAAAAGAGGGGTTACACCGCTGCATAGAGGGGGGAAGAGTTGGTGATGATGGCGGTGAAGTTGTTGGTGAAGATTGCGGTGATGATGATGGCCCTGGGTGGCACTCCGGCGCCACTGGAAGCGAGGGGGAGAGAGCCCCCCTCCTTCTTCTTCTTCCTTGACCTCCTCCCTAGATGGGAGAAGGGCTTCCCCTCTGGTCCTTGGTCTCCATGGCATGGGAGGGGCGAGAGCCCCTCCGAGATTGGATCTGTCTCTCTGTCTCTCTCTGTTTCTGCGCTCTCGATTCTGCCCTTTCACCGTTTCTTTTGTAACCGAAGATCCGTAACTCCGATTGGATTGAAACCTTCGCCCAGATTTTCCCCGAAAATTAGCTTTCTTGCGGCCAAAGAAGAGCAGTAACCGCCTTACGGGGTTCCCACGAGGGTCAGGGGCGCGCCCCCTGCCTCGTGGCCCCCTCGGGCACCGTCTCGCGTTGATTCTTCTTCCCATATTTCACAAATATTCCAAAAATATTCCCCGTCCGTTTTTATCCCGTTTGGACTCCGTTTGATATGGGGTTTCTGCGAAACATAAAACATGCCATAAACAGGAACTGGCACTGGGCACTGGATCAATATGTTAGTCCCAAAAATAGTATAAAAAGTTGCCAAAAGTATATGAAAGTTGTAGAATATTGGCATGGAACAATCAAAAATTATAGATACGACGGAGATGTATCAGCATCCCCAAGCTTAATTCCTGCTCGTCCTCGAGTAGGTAAATGATAAAAAAGATAATTTTTTATGTGGAATGCTACCTAGCATAATCTTGATCATGTAATATAATCATGGCATGAATATTAAGACACGAGTGATTCAAAGCAATAGTCTATCTTTTGACATTAAGACAACAATACTTCAAGCATACTAATAAAGCAATCATGTCTTTTCAAAATAACATGGCCAAAGAAAGTTATCCCTACAAAATCATATGGTCTGGCTATGCTCCATCTTCACCACACAAAGTATTCAAATCATGCACAACCCCGATGACAAGCCAAGCAATTATTTCATACTTTTGACGTTCTCAAACCTTTTCAACTTTCACGCAATACATGAGCGTGAGCCATGGACATAGCACTATGGGTGGAATAGAATATGATGATGGAGGTTGTGTGGAGAAGACAAAAAGGGAGAAATTCTCACATCGACGCGACTAATCAATGGGCTATGGAGATGCCCATTGGTTGATGTCAATGCGAGGAGTAGGGATTGCCATGCAACGGATGCACTAGAGCTATAAGTGTATGAAAGCTCAAACTGAAAACTAAGTGGGTGTGCATCCAACTTGCTTGCTCATGAAGACCTCGGGCATTTGAGGAAGCCCATCATTGGAATATACAAGCCAAGGTCTATAATGAAAATTCCCACTAGTATATGAAAGTGATAACTCAAGAGACTCTCTATATGAAGAACATGATGCTACTTTGAAGCACAAGTGTGGTAAAAGGATAGTAACATTGCCCCTTCTCTCTTTTTCTCTCATTTTTTTATCTTCTCAATTTTTATTATTTTTATTTGGGCTTCTTTGGCCTCTTTTATTTTTTTTAAAGTCCGGAGTCTCATCCTGACTTGTGGGGGAATCATAGTCTCCATCATCCTTTCCTCACTGGGGCAATGCTCTAATAATGATGATCATCACACTTTTATTTACTTACAACTCAATATTACAACTCGATACTAGAACAAAGATATGACTCTATATGAATGCCTCCGGCGGTGTACCGGGATGTGCAATGATCTAGCGTAGCAAAGATATCAAAAAAGGACAAGCCATGAAAATATCATGCTAGCTGTCTTACGATCATGCAGAGCAATATGACAATGAATGCTCAAGTCATGTATATGATGATGATGGAAGTTGCATGGCAATATATCTCGGAATGGCTATGGAAATGCCATAATAGGTAGGTATGGTGGCTGTTTTGAGGAAGATATAAGGAGGCTTATGTGTGCTAGAGCGTATCGTATCACGGGGTTTGGATGCACCGGCGGAGTTTGCACCAACTCTCGAGGTGAGAAAGGTCAATGCATGGTACCGAAGAGGCTAGCAATGATGGAAGGGTGAGAGAGTGCGTATAATCCATGGACTCAACATTAGTCATAAAGAACTCACATACTTATTGCAAAAATCTATTAGTCATCGAAACAAAGTACTACGTGCATGCTCCTAGGGGGATAGATTGGTAGGAAAATACCATCGCTCGTCCCCGACCGCCACTCATAAGGAAGACAATCAATAAATAAATCATGCTCCGACTTCATCACATAACGGTTCACCATACGTGCATGCTACGGGAATCACAAACTTCAACACAATTATTTCTACAATCCACAACTACCCACTAGCATGACTCTCATATCACCATCTTTATATCGCAAAACTATTGCAAGGAATCAAACATATCATATTCACTGATCTACAAGTTTTATGTAGGATTTTATGACTAACCATGTGAATGACCAGTTCCTGTCATCTCTCTAAATAGATATAAGTGAAGCAAGAGAGTTTAATTCTTTCTAAAAAAATATATACCCATGCTCTAACAAATATAAGTGAAGCAAAAGAGCATTCTACAAATGGCGGTTTTCTATGTGAAGAGAAACAGGCAATCCAAACTTCAAATGATATAAGTGAAGCACATGAAGCATTCTATAAAGCCATACTCAAAAGATATAAGTGAAGTGCAATGAGCATTCTATAAATCAACCAAGGACTATCTCATACCAGCATGGTGCATAAAATAAAAGTGAAAACTAAATGCAAAAGACGCTCCAAGATTTGCACATATCGCATGAACGAAACGAATCCGAAAACATACCGATATTTGTTGAAGAAAGATGGGATGCCTTCCGGGGCATCCCCAAGCTTAGACGCTTGAGTCTCCTTGAATATTTACTTGGGGTGCCTTGGGCATCCCCAAGCTTGATCTCTTGCCTCTCCTCCTTATCCTCATATCAAAACACCCTCGATGTTCGAACACTTCATCCACACAAAACTTCAACAGAAAATCGGTAAGATCCATTAGTATAATAAAGCAAATCACTACTCTAAGTACTGTTGCAAAACAATTCATATTTTGTTTTTGCATTGTAGCTACTGTAATATAACTTTTTTCATGGCTTAATCCACTAATAGAAATCGATAGTTTCAACAAAACAAGCAAACCATGCATCAAAAACAGAATCTGTCTTAAACAGGACAGTCTGTAGTAATATGAACATTCACCATACTTCTGTTACTCCAAACATTCTTCCAAAATTAGAAAAAATAAACAATTTGTATATAAAGACAGTGCAGAAATTTTCAGAACCATTTGACGTTCCAGTAAACAATGTAAAATCGCGCACTACAGCCAAAGTTTCTGTCCTGCACCGCACAAACCAACAAGCATTGTAAACATCCTAAAGGCAAACCTTGGCACATTATTTTTATAATACAATGGAATTGTACAAGGGGATAATTATTTTTGTTGAAAAGTTTCTATAATCAAGATTCACAAAGTTTCCGTGAGCATGAACAAAGTTCAAGGAGCTCCCCCACTTCAACAATGCTTGTCTCTCTCACTTTCACTTTCCTTTTTGAAAAGTTTTGGGTTCCCCTCTTTATATTTTTGTTTTTAAACTATATAAAAGCACTCAACAGAAATAAATGACTCTCTAAAACTTCCGGGTTGTCTCCCTGGCAGCGCTTTCTTTAAAGCCATTAAGCTAGGCATATAGTGCTCAAGTAATGAATCCACCCGCATCCCAAGGTATATCAAAGCCAATTTTAATTAACAATGATTTGTAATTTAGTAGTGAGCACAAAGTAACATATATCATGTAATGACGAAGTCTAAATCTCTTCCTATGCATCGACATGTCATAAAAGAACAATTCATGCACACATAGTAAAGGCCAATGCATAGTATAAACAGTTTCTTGTAATTTTATCATGTGGGAAACATAGAGAGGTGGAGATATAGTTCCTCTCTCATAATAATTGCAAGTAGGAGCAGCAAGCACATGCATATTATTCTATCAAAATCATCATGTGCAACGGTAAAAGGCAACCCATCAATATAATCCTTAATAAGTGCAAACTTCTCCGATATAGTGTAGTCGGGAGAATTCAAAAAGATAATAGGACTATCATGTGTGGGTGCAATAGCAACAATTTCATGTTTAACATAAGGAGCTATAGCAAGTTCGTCTCCATAAGCATAATTCATATTGGCATCTTGGCCACAAGCATAGCAAGCATCATCAAAAAGGGATATTTCAAAAGAATCAACAGGATCATAACAATCATCATAGCATTCATCCTTCGGTAAGCACGAAGGGAAATTAAACAAGTATGAGTTGAAGAGTTACTCTCATTAGAAGGTGGGCATGGGTAGCTAATCCGCTCTTCCTCCTTTTGTTCTTCGCTCTCCTCATCATCTTTTTCATCCAATGAGCTCACAGTTTCATCAATTCCTTCTTCCATAGACTCCTGCAAAATATTAGTCTCTTCTTGGACAGCGGAGACTCTCTCAATAAAATCATCAATATCGGAATTGAATTCATAATTCTCATAGCAATATTTAAGTATAGCAAAATTTTCAGGTCTGTAAACAGTATCATCAAGATTTTCACACTCTTTAAACAAAGATTTAATTTCATAAGCACCCATAAAAGCAACAAATTCTTCTATTTGTTCCACATCATAGTAATCATATATACCATTAGCATAAGAAGCCAAGGTTTTATCATCATTAAATTTGCATGAAAAGGGAAGGTGTGGAGCCTTCATCCTAGAGCAGCAAGTATAATCATATCTCAAGCATAGTTGTCTAGCATACCAACGCAACATATAAATTTGGTCCCATAATAGTTCCCCTTTTTGAGTCGAGTGATAATCCCTAAAGTATTCATGTTGATCCAACATGTCTCCCATTACAAAGTTGAATGGGGTTTTCTCAGGATTATCAAAGTAGTACATAATATCTTTCACATAATAAGCATCGAGGGTTTTAGGAGGTTCCCCATCTCCATGAGTAGCAAGTGAATCTAATTTTTTTCGTATTTCGTGTTCCATATCTATAACTAAAGATAGAGAACAACTTGGAACAACAAATAAAAATTACTTAGTGATAAAGCAAACAAGCACACACGAGAATATTCACCCCACGCTATGACTCCCCGGCAACGGCGCCAGAAAAAGGTCTTGATAACCCACAAGTATAGGGGATCAATTGTAGCCTCTTTCGATAAGTAAGAGTGTCGAACCCAACGAGGAGCTAAAGGTAGAACAAATATTCCCTCAAGTTCTATCGACCACCGATACAACTCTACGCACGCTTAACGTTCGCTTTACCTAGAACAAGTATGAAACTAGAAGTACTTTGTAGGTGTTTTGGATAGGTTTGCAAGATAATAAAGAGCGCGTAAATAAAAAGTAGGGGCTGTTTAGATAAAGACACAACTAAATTAGTTTTAGTAGAGAGCTTTTTGTCACGAGAAAGTTATTTGTCCCTAGGCAATCGATAACTAGACCGGTAATCATTATTACAATTTTATATGAGGGAGAGGCATAAGCTAACATACTTTCTCTTCTTGGATCATATGCACTTATGATTGGAACTCTAGCAAGCATCCGCAACTACTAAAGATCATTAAGGTAAAACCCAACCATAGCATTAAAGTATCAAGTCCTCTTTATCCCATATGCAAACAACCTACTTACTCGGGTATATGCTTTTGTCACTCACGCCACCCGCCATAAGCAAATCATGAACATATTGCAAACCCTACAGCGGGGATCCCTCACACTTGCGCGACACGGAGAGCAGCATAGGACAGCATCAATAATAAAACATGCAACTCAAACCAATCACGATCATCAATTAACCCATAGGACAAAACGGATCTACTCAAACATCATAGGATAGCCATACATCATTGGGAAATAATATATTGCATTGAGCACCATGTTTAAGTAGAGATTACAACAGGTAAAAGAGGGGTTACACCGCTGCATAGAGGGGGGAAGAGTTGGTGATGATGGCGGTGAAGTTGTTGGTGAAGATTGCGGTGATGATGATGGCCCTGGGTGGCACTCCGGCGCCACTGGAAGCGAGGGGGAGAGAGCCCCCTCCTTCTTCTTCTTCCTTGACCTCCTCCCTAGATGGGAGAAGGGCTTCCCCTCTGGTCCTTGGTCTCCATGGCATGGGAGGGGCGAGAGCCCCTCCGAGATTGGATCTGTCTCTCTGTCTCTCTCTGTTTCTGCGCTCTCGATTCTGCCCTTTCACCGTTTCTTTTGTAACCGGAGATCCGTAACTCCGATTGGATTGAAACCTTCGCCCAGATTTTTCCCCGAAAATTAGCTTTCTTGCGGCCAAAGAAGAGCAGTAACCGCCTTACGGGGTGCCCACGAGGGTCACAGGCGCGCCCAGGGGGCAGGCGCGCCACCTGCCTCGTGGCCCCCTCGGGCACCGTCTCGCGTTGATTCTTCTTCCCATATTTCACAAATATTCCAAAAATATTCTCCGTCCGTTTTTATCCCGTTTGGACTCCGTTTGATATGGGGTTTCTACGAAACATAAAACATGCAACAAACAGGAACTGGCACTGGGCACTGGATCAATATGTTAGTCCCAAAAATAGTATAAAAAGTTGCCAAAAGTATATGAAAGTTGTAGAATATTGGCATGGAACAATCAAAAATTATAGATACGACGGAGATGTATCAATCACCAACCAGCTCAAGCACGAGTTCTAGCTCATCTTGCTGCGATTTTTGATCTCCTTGCTCAAAGGTCCACTCAAAAAACTGCTTTGGGAGATTGTTCTTCGGTATGTGACTCCTCCAATGGTCCAATTAGTTTTAGTTCTAGTGCTTTATTCATTGCAAATTTTTGCTGCCTAGGTGACCCTGTTCTTGAGCTTGCATGTCAAATTTATATGGTCCCAAGTAGTTCTAATGCATGGTACAGTCTCTAGGCACTTGTAGGTGTAGTTGCTATCAATTTTGTTGAGTTTGGTTCACTTTTATTTTGAGTTACTAAAATTTTCAGAAATTTTTTAGAGGAAGAAATATGTTTAGGAAAATGTACCAAGGTGGTTCTTCAAGGAAGCAAGGACCCAGGCTCGCAATACGTGAGCCGGACCATGAACCACCAAGAGAAGCTCAAGTGCGGCCTTGTGAATGGCCGTCAGAAGATTTCATGGTTCGAGCAGGAATTAAGGAGGAATTTGACGCATATGTGCGTAATGCTGAACTCGAGGGCTTCATGCTAGATAAGTGCCCTTAGTATTATTACCTAACTGATTCCTTTGTGAAAAGGTTTAAATTTACATCTTCACGCAATTCTCACACTGTCCTATTTGATCTCTATGGCAAATCTTATACTATGGACTTAGAAGATTTTAATACTGCTTGTAAACTCCCGCAATGGGGTAGTGCTAGTGAACCTCACAAATCTGAGTTTAAAGACTTTCTTGCTAGTATAACTGTGGGGGAATCTAGAGAAATAACACAAGCTACCATAGGGAGCATTCATTTTCCTGCTATACATTATTTTGCTCTCTTTATAGGTAGATGCATTAACGGCAAGGACGAGGCATGTCACATGTGTGTTCCCGATCTTAGTGTTCTCAAGAGTGCTATATTAGGAGATAAACAATATAACTTGGGGGCCATTGTTGCATGAAGGTTGCATAATAATGGTTTAAGTGGAGACTTGTTTGGTGGGATCTATGCAACCCGTGTGACTAATTTTCTTGAGATACCCATACATGAAAATGATATGGAATTGCCTCCCACTTATCTAGATTATAATGCTATGGTTCGCCATCAGTTTATAAAAGAGGAATGAACAGCCTCTCCAGTACCGACTAATGTTTGACAGGCGCCGCACTTTCCATGTTGCCTCCCTGCTCCTACTTTCTTTGACTTTCAGGCAAAAGGGAGATATATTATAACCAGGGAGGAGGCGAATGAGTATAAGAGGAGGACGGAGGCAGCTCGCCTCCAAGCTGCAGCTCATGAGGCAATAGTTGCTGCTTCTCAGTACGACCCCAGCTACAACTTTGGATATCCGCCAAGCCAGCCGTGGCCCTAGACCAACTTAGGCCAAAAGCCTAAGCTTGTGGGAGTACGTATCTCTCACCGACATTACATTCATGTTCACACATTCATTCCAATTGTCGGTGCTCATACTTTTTCATTGTACTATCCATGCTAGTTTATTTTCTTTTTATGCTTTCTTCTTGTGTGTTTGATAAACCTTAAGAAAAACAAAAAAATAGTTATAGCTTCTAGATAGTTTATTTTCCGTGCTTGTAGTAGTGATAATTAAAAGAAAACCCAAAAAGATTTCTTGTTCTTCTTTTGCTTGTTGGGAGCTTTCCCGTGTAAATAGTTTTATTTCTTTTCTTTTCTTTGGGGGTCGAGAGGAGAAGACCACAATGAAAATGTTGAAGTGGCTCTTATATGCATTATTGTTGATTTAACAAAGAGCCCATGTTACCTTGTCTTCTCCCTTGTATTAAATGCTTGCAGATTCCAGCTTAGTCCAATGCACGTGCACTATTATTATTATATACACTGTTCGGTCGTGCAAGTGAAAGGCAATAATGACGATATATGATGGACCGATTGAGATGAGAGAAGCTGGTATGAACTCGACCTCTCTTGTTTTTGTAAATATGAAGTACCGTGATAAATTTCAGAATTATTCCGGGTTCGTTTGGCCTTTTTATACATTAATTGAGTTTCTGGGCATTTAATGTGCATAATTCAAATTTGAACTACCAGCACATGCTCCAGTGCACCAAAGTTGTTTGAAAAATCACATGTGTGTCCTTGGGTGAATTTCTAGGTCCCATGCAAGAGATGGGAGTGAAATTCAAACATCTGGGCGTCGTGGCTCGGCCGGAAAGATTGAGAAACTTGGTTTTTTAATTCCTGTAATTCCAAAACACGCCTAAAAATCATGAAACTTGGCATGGTCTCATGACATGGCACCAACATGCCGTGGTAATTTTTCTGTCTGATTTGCGAAGGCGCACACATTAACAATCAACAAAGTCATTTTGGAACAAGTGTTGTCACGTTACAAATCGGAAACACAAGTATTATTGAAACCGTGGGCGTTCGACTTACCAATTACATGCGGCCACGCATCCCCTTTTTTATTGGCTAGGAGGTGTCGTGCGGGGTAGCTATTTGAGTACGGGAGGCGTGCGATCAGACCCCCGCACGTGCTCATCGGGAGGAGAGCCCTTTGATCGCTACCCGCCGTGCACCTCCCTCCCAACGTCTCCATTAATGGCGCTCGAGCACCTGTTCTATGGCGTGGCTATATGTCTCACTGGATTGAGATTTAAGAGAGAAAAATGAAAAATCCGAAAAGAAAGTTTTGCACGGATCTTGATGTAAGATCCGACGGACCTATATAGCATCGACTGCGGCTTATAGCAAGCATGATGAATATAAGGACGATGACAGTGGATAATAATTGTCTTACATATTTAGAAACATAATTAAAAAAGCCACATGCGGCAACGCCCGAAATACACAAGGGCAAAAGAAGAAGGAAGACAACGATCTGGCTCGCTAATCTCTACTTTCTTGATGCGTTGCTATAGGCCGCGGGAACTAGTCTCCGCGGCGAGCGGCGACAAGCTCTTTCTTGTCCTCAAGATGCTGGTTGAGAGCATTCACGAATTCCTCCACCAGCCTTCTGCGCTCGATGCGCAGCATGGCATTCTCGTCCATAAGTTTCTTGACGATGACGCCGGTCCTCTTCAACAAGGCAGTGGTCTGCTCCTGCTGCTCTGCACTTCCGACGATCTTCGCCCTCAGCAGGTCACGCTCGGCCCGGAGCTTCGCATTGCTCTCATTTAGTTGCCGGATGACGTCGGTAGACTGTTCAAATGAGGCTTTCAGGTCATCCTGCAACCTCGCCCACCTAGAGATATGATCCATCTGCCTAAGGACGAGGGCACGCATGCGCCTGTAAGAGTCCTCGCATGCCCGCGAGGCATTTTCCCAGGCCGCCGCGGCGCGAGAGGACATCTCTGCTGCATTCGCGGTGCGGCGGGACATCTCTTCTGCTTCCACGGCGCGGCCGGACCAGTCTGCTGCATCGACGGCGCGGCGGGTCCTCGGTGCTGCTTCGGCGGCGCGGCGGGACCTCTCTGCTGCTATGGCCGTGCGGCGGGACATGTTGGCTGCTTTCGCGGCGAGGCAAGACATCTCTTGTGCTCTGGCCATGGCGGACGCAAGGGAACGATGATGAATGACTTGTTTGTTTTTGAATTTTTGTGGATGAGGAGTTGAGGAGGAATGTGCAGTCATCTTGGAGTAGTAGTATTTATAACCGCGTAGTAATACGCTCCTAAGTGGGAGACCGTTTAGGTTTTGATCGGTGTGAACAGATTTGCAATTTGGAATGTGACGGGACGCGGCCTCCCTGTTCTTCTAAAAAAATTATGATAGGACGCATGCTCAAAATTTACTGACGGTTATAAGTGCGGCACTATTCCCGGAAGGCGTAACATGGGCACATATGCCTTCTCGGCCGCGTACGTGGCGTTTGCACCATAGGGTGCACCGCAATAGGCAATGTCAGCACACGTCTTGTTCCAACAACCGTGCGCGCTCGTTATTACCACCGCGCACGCTTCTTTTAATTAGAATGGGCGTGCCCGTCTAGCACACACACATTGATCTATCTAATTGTTTTAGTTTGTTGTGCCTAATCGCAAACAGTTCATCCATGTGAAGTGTATGCCATCAATCGCAGACACTTTGATCTGGCTTACCCGTTTCTGTTCTGTTGCCTAATCGCAAACAGTTAATCCTTTTGAAGCGTATGCCCTCAATCACACACACCTTGATCTGGTTGACCGTTTCTTTTGTGTTGCCTAATCACAAGCAGTTCATCCGAGTGAACCGTATGCTCTATCTCGCACACGCCTTCATCAGGCTGCCCGTTTCTTTTGTTCCGCCTCATCGCAAACAGTTCATTGGACTAAACCGTATGCCCTGGATCGCACACGCAACTAAAATCTGAACCGTGTTTGATGCATCCTCCATTGCAAACGTTTTGCACCTTTTTTGATGGGTTTTTTACATCCCCGTTTATGATTAATGCATCGCACAGAGTTTCGTGAAAGGGTCTCTGATCGTAGTGTCGCGTTAGCAGCATCCTGCAGTAGTGCATTGTGCTAAGAATTTGAACTGCACGTTTCATATTTCAAAATTTACAATTCGAATAATAAATTACAGGCAAAAATAAAAATATACAGTAGCTAATAAAATAATGTGCACACGGTTAGAAAGAAAACAACGTGTGCGATGTAAAAAGAGAACAGACGGTCATGGAACTTTGCAAACGATTATGGCAGTAAAAGCACTTGTGATGGATAGCCCAATGCCACACAGTTTTCTTCATCAAACCGTGTGTGATGTAGTTGATAAAAGCAAACAGTTAACCAAGGCAGAGCGTGTGTGATAGTTACAGCTTTCACACACGAGCCTATACATAAAACTGTGTGGGATGTACATACAAATGGAAACATTTTCCCTGGATTGACTGTGTGGGATGTACATAAGAATGGAAACGTATTCCTTGGATTGACTGCGTGTGATATATTTATGAACGGAAACCTTTTCCCTAGATTGACTGTGTGGGATGTACATAAGAACGGAAATGTATTCCTTGGATTGACTGTGTGTGATATACATAAAAACGGAAATGTTTTTCTGGGATTCACCGTGTGGGATGTACATACGAACGGAAACGATTGGGTTTCGATGCCTCACCCGATCGCGCACAAGCTCATTTTGCCCCAGCCTGTGTGCGAGGAGGGCCTATCCCCGACGGTTTCTGGGTCGTGTGGGAAGGACCCCCCCTATTGCCCACACTCACTTGGCGACGGTTCCAAATGGGAAAGGGGGTTAAAAACCGTTTGTATAGCACCGATGCGTACTAGTGTTATAGGTACCGGAGATATCATACCCACCAAGGATCAAGGAGATGAAGAGGTCGTGATATGAAGAGGTCGTGATACCTGCTCCTGTCCAGCGCGAAGACAATGCTCAGCCTGAAGACAATGCTGAATCTCAAGACAATGCTGCTGGCAGTGAAGACAATGCGCAGCCGCAACAAAGCCTTCGCCCTGTTCATCCTCATGTGGCAAATGAAGTTCAGATTGAGAAGATTCTTGACAACATCAATGCACCAGGCCCTCTCACCCGTTCAAGAGCCACGTATCTAGCTAACTTTTGTGGGCATTTCACATTTGTCTCCATCTTTGAACCCACAAAGGTTGATGAGGCTTTCATGAAGCCATTCATATATTCCTAGATTATGCCAACCATCATGACATCCTCTTATATCAAATGGATGTGAAAGAGTGCCTTCCTCAATGGCAAGATTGAAGAAGTATATAATGCACAACCACCTAGTTTTGAAGATCCAAAGCACCCTAACAAAGTCTATAGGCTCAACAAGGCTTGCATGGCCTCAAACAAGCACCACGAGCTTGGTATGATACACTCAAAGATTTTCTGAAGAGCAAAGGCTTCAAACTCGGTTCTTTGGATCCCACTCTCTTCACAAACTCATATGATGGAGAACTGTTTGTCTGTCAAATCTATGTGGATGACATTATCTTCGGATGCACTGACAAAAGATATAGTGATTTGTTCAGTCACATGATGCAAGAGCAATATCAGATGTCCATGATGGGAGAGCTGAAATTCTTCCTAGGTCTTCAAATTTGTCAACAATGCAATGGCATCTTCATATCTTAGGAGAAGTACCTCAAGGATTGTTTGAAGAAGTTTGGTATGAAAGACAACAAAGGCTACAAGATGCCAATGCCAACCAATGGCCACCTGAGCTCCGACGAAAATGGTAAAGATTTATATCATAGGGTATACTGCTCCATGATTGATTCTTTATTGTACTTATGTGCATCTAGGCCAGATATAATGCTTAGCATTTGCATGTGTGCCAGTCTCCAAGCGGCACCAAAGGAATCGCATCACCTCGCGGTGAAGCGAATACTTTGATATTTGGCTCACACCCCAACGCTAGGATTATGGTATCCAAAGGGCTCAGAGTTCAATTTGGTTGGATTCTTCGATGCTGAATATGCTGGTGACAAGGTGGATCGCAAGTCTACATTAGGCACATGTCGTTCTCTTGGCCGATCACTTGTTTGTTGGTCTCCGAAGAGGTAGAACTGCGTATCACTCTCCACTACTGAAGCTGAATACATTTTTTTGACACCTGAAACAGTAGGAGAGCCTCCTACTGTGTAATTAAATTAATAAATGGGGGGATTTACATGTGGATCTGTACATGCCATCCCCTTTGGGGATGGTTGGGGAGGGGTGGGAAAGTAACAAGTCAAAGGGTAGCTACAAAGGAGGTTAGAAAGGAGATATGTTTATCTCCAACCCTATGGGTTAGGAGAGATAGGTCTTCCTTTAATCTTGAGATCCAGGATGTTTTTGTGGGTGCTATTCTTCTGAAGACTTTATTATTTCGTTCCTTCCAGATGCTCCAAGCAGCTTGTAAAAATATTGCCATGAACATTGGCTTGTTCCATATAGTTTTAGTTGTGCTTATCCAATCCAATCGTGAACCCTGAGAGCTCCAGCAAATGGCAATATCAGACCAGCAATCCTTGCTGAAAGCACAACCAAAGAAAAGATGTTCAAGTGTTTCTTCCACGTTTGACTCAGGAGCTGAAGCTGAATACATTGTTGCTGGATCTTGCCGCGCTCAGCTTCTCTGGATGAAGCAAACCCTCAAGGACTACATCAATAAGAAGAAAGTACCTCTCTTCTGCGACAACGAAAGCGCCATCAAGGTCGCCCACAACCATGTCGAGCACTCCAAGACGAAGCATATTCAGATTCGACATCATTTTCGTTGTGATTATGTGCTCAAAGAAGACATTGTCATCAATCACGTCAACACTTAAGATCAATTGGCTAATATCTTCACGAAGCCTTTGGATGAGACGAGATTTGCAAGTTGCGGTGTGAGCTAAATATCTTAGAATCCTCAAATGTCCAGTGAATGGACACACTTCCAAACACTTATGCATTGTTGATGACCTTGATGTACAACACACAAAGTAACGCATGTCCTCAATTCATGAAGATATACACTCTAAGTATGAAGATATTAACGCGGAAATTGACTTCAGAGCAACACGACCAGTAGTGGGCCGTGTCCGGGTCTAATACTTCCTATATGGTGGCTAACACCATCACCAAATTTCTTGAAGATTTCCATTTGGCGTCATATCTTTTGCAATATCTTCTTGATTTGGTTTGTCTTCAAGTTGGCATTTATCACAGCGGAATACTCTGCCAAAAATGTTGTCAGGCCACCATGGGCGGATATTTTGCACATGAAGCTTATCCCGAAGACAAAAGTAAATGCCATTAGGTTAAGTTTCTACCCATGCATGGTGAGATATGCTATGCCACAAGATCCAGACCCAACAAGCATTTGTTGGTGTCGTGACAATGATTTGTTTGAAGCCAATTATCAACATGCAAAGGCTTCAGCAGAACAAAACAAGAAGGACTATGGCATTGAATTCAATCTTGGCCCCGCAGCGCCAAGGCCAGATGGCACCTGTTAAGCCGATCCAAACTTGGTTGGGCCATTTGACAACTTTGAAGCTTATCTTGCACACTATGCAGAGCTTTGTGCTAGTGATGCAGCTGCTACTGGAGGAGAATAGCAAGATGTTGCTCCTGAGTCACCGAAGCCTGTGAAGAAGGCAAAGGCTTCCAAGGCCAAAGTGCCAAAAGCCTCAACGTCTGTTGTTGTTGCTGCTGCCACCCCAAAGGCTTCAAGAGTGAAGCCATTGAGATTTTCACCTCCTGAAACCAGTGTGCAATATGAGAATGTGTCTAGGAACTCTCCAAAGATCAAAGCATCAGCTGGGCGAGGCCCCAAACCTACAAGCACTCCGCGTGATGATGATGACATCATCGACTTGTCTGACGATGACTTTGATGATGATGCTATTGAGCAGCTTATCAAGAACAAGCAGGAAGAATCTGATATCTTCAAGGACTAGCCTCTGTTCGATACAAATATTCTGAATAACTTCATTGATGAATGTTTTTAAGACCCTGAAATTTCTCTGGATGATCTTCAACTGCCTATTGACATTAGTGTCACATTCCAAGGCTTCATTGCCCAAGAAATGGCCATTGTTCAAAAGGTCATAGAACAAAAGAACAAAATAGATCATGAGAAGAAGCTGTTCAAGAAAAATGTTCATAAACTTGAAGAGAAACACATTCGAGGCTACCAACACAAGATGGTAGACCTCGAGGCTAAGTTCAAACGGCATCATGAAGAAGCCAAAGGCGCCCAAAATCGTTTGAAGATGTATGCTGAGAAGACAGTGCAGACTCACAATGAAGCACTAAAAAGGAAAGCACTTGGCCGCCCAGCGACTGATCCCAAGTTGATCAAGAAGAAGAAGAAGCCAGTGACCCCTGTTGTTGAGGTTTCAAGGCAAGATGTGCCTAAGATAATATTTCTACCAAACGTTGCTAGCTCGAAGCCATCTACCTCTTCCATTGCACAAGAGCGGCAGAAGACAAAGCTTGTTGAAGCTGAAGCTTGCAAGTGGAAGGAAACTGAAACAACTACTCCTTCCCCTTTACAAAAGCGTCAGAAGACTAAGTCTTCAAAGTCTTCACGCAAGGCCCCAGTGCCCGAACCTCTCCTCAGCAACCTACACGAGAGGAAGCTATATTTCTGCAGCCCATCTCAGTTGCACCACATGCCTCAACCAACACTGAAAGACGTGTTGTAATTCATGAGTCTGCTCCAACAGAGGCTCCACAAAAAGAGATAGAAGATATACCAACTATTGACACCATCACAGCTAAAGACATTGATCGTGACAACAATGTGCATCAAGAAGATGATGCGGTTCTTCCTTAGCTCTAGTCTAAACCGGTATCATCACATGTTCAAACAAACAGTGAGCATGTTAGCATTGGCAATCCTCCAACGCCAATCATTCCTGATGAGTTCTGGGAAGAGCAGCACACCAATACGCCACTTCCTGAAGTGGTTCCCACAACTCCACTAGCTCAAGTTACCACGCATGTACTTGAGTCAAATTCCTCCGGAGATCATGGAGGAAGATACCACAACTCCACAAGCGTCGCCCTCCTTCCGAAGGCTTCGCAGAGGCCCAAGGCCCTCCTCCTCCATGTCGAGCATTCCTGAAGAGGAACTGCGAATTAAAACCTCTGTTGTCCAAGAGGTCCCTCATGAAGCTATACCCACTATCACCACAACAAAGCTTGAAACCAAACAGACTGAAGATATTCTAGCTGCTCAAGCTCTAGTGTTTGACACCACGACTACTGCTGCTGCGTCCATAGTGGATGATGCCACTCAGGATGAAACCAACGAGGCTGACGCCAATGAAGCTGAAGCTAGTGAACACGTGACTCATGACACAGCTTAGCCCGAAGTCAGTACTAAAAGCACTATGATTATCACTACTGAAGATAATCAACCTCCAGCGTTTGAATCCAATGCTGCTGCAACAACAGCTGATGCTAATACTGTTTTGGCCTATGATCGCTCTAGTGAGTTGGTACATCTACCGTGGCCTCACCTTTTAGTACCTAAACGGCCAGGCACACAGTATGAATTCAATATCAACAATCGGCCACTCACTCAGAAGCCAGTGCCTAGATTGCCGAAGTTTCACAATGCTCCTTCCACAGACTGCATCTTTAGTGTGGCTAGCTTATGGAATGAGAACACCTTCTTTGACCGTTCCAAGAACCCCTACAACAAACCAAGAATATCTTCTGACAGGTTCTAGAGCCACCGTCAGCGAAGCTACTACATGTGTGTTCGGTATGATCAAGAAAGTGTTCATCCTCATAGGTGTCTTAGCTATGAAGCCATGACAAATCTGCCTTGTTTTGATCAAGCGCTGGAATGCTTCAAGGATGTTGGATTGTTGCCCTTTGTCACAGACAAGGAACATTGGAATGAGGAGTTGATTCTCCAATTTTATGCAACAGTCACTGGTGCAATGCCGTGCTATACAAACGGTTTCTACCCCCTTTCCGCGACGGAGTTTTAAACCGTCGCCTTGTCCGTGCATGCGATAGGGGGGTCCTTCCCACATGACCCAGAAACCGTCGGGGATAGGCCCTCTGGAAACACACACGAGGCAAAAAGAGCTCACGTTTTCGTTCGTACGTACATCCCAAACAATCAGTCCAAGGAATACATTTCCGTTCGTTTGTACATCCCACACAGTCAATCCAAGAAATACGTTTCCGTTCGTATATACATCCCACAGGTGAATCCCCGAAAAACGTTTCTGTTCGCACGTACATCACACGCAATTTTCCCCATCAAATCGTCTGTGATAGCGTTGCCATTGCAGACAATATTAACAATTTTATCGCTTGAATTGTTGAATGCATCACGCAGGGTGCCTAGAAGAAATTGTGTGGTATGGGATGTCCATCACACACACTTTTTATGTGGAAAACGTTTACGCAAGGTGGCCTGACGCAAACAGTTTTCTTGAGAAAGTCATGTGTGATTGTTCATTGATCCAACACGTTTACTTCATAGAAACTGTGTGGGTTGACTGAGGTCATGGCCCACGATGTTGTCTCAATAACTGTTTGCAATAGAAAAACCCAATAAGCAGGCTAATTGGAGAGCCCAAGTGCATAGTGCACCCTTTCCTCATTTTCCTTTTTTTGTTTTCTATACATTGGAGACGTATCATCCCCTCTCTCGCAATGGCGGCTGGTCCCCTTGGGCCGACTTCAACAACCTCCACGACACCCTTTTTTCGCACACCCAGAGATGCCGGGAGGCGGATGCGGAGCTCCTCGTCGGTAGCGCACGGTGGCGACCGGATAAGAAGGCGGGGCCGACCATCTATGCGTCACAAAGGTGGATCACGCCTCTACCAACGCATGCTGCATGTCCACAGAGAAGTTCTACCTTGGCGTCGATGAGCGAATTGGTCGATATAGATTTAATTGTGTATAAACTTTGTATTTGCTATGTATAAACTCCGGTTATGTGATGAATTATTTATAGCGTGGACTGATTTTTTAAATTTGCAATACGAATTATACCGTATCTTGCTCTCGGGACTCTCACGTTATCGCAAAATCGTTTTATTTCAGGATTTCCGGCGATGCGCATTCAGTGGGAGGAGACGTTCCCGTCGACGACGAGGTGCCTACGATGACTTCGTAAATTTCAAGATGCCGGCTCAGTCTTTCGGAGGTGCTCATAGGGGTAGGATGTGCGTGCGTGCGTTCATAGGGGTGAGTGTATGCGCGTGTATATGAACGCTTGCGTCTATACTGTACCGTGTTAAAAAAAATCGTTTTAAGGGGACGTAAAACGATTTTACCGCTTAGGAAAGAAAACGTGCTCGGTCGGTCCCTCGGTCGGTGGGACCGACCTGGTTGTGACGACTGTGGCAACGCCCTTCACTTCGACTTACCCCTCTCGCCCTCTCCCTCGCTCTCCCCAAACCCGCAAACCCCTCGCGGCCGCCGCAGGAAGCCGCGGCGATGGGCGACTACGGCAGCGCGATGACGCGGGGCAACCCGGACGGCGGCTCGCAGGGCCGCCCAAAGGGAGTGCCCCGCGCCAACGTCCAGCAGCTCAAGCTCGTAACCCGCCCTAAACCCTAGCCAACCCTATCCCTCCTCTCCGTCTCCGTTTGCTTGATTTCGATCTGAGATCTGGTTGGTTTCTGTGGAACAGATGGGGCAGGGCCACCCGACGGGCCTCACGCCGAACCTGCTCAAGCTGTTCGAGGCGCGGCCTATGCTCGAGCACAAGCCGCCCGTCCAGAAGCGCAAGTTGCCGGCCTACACGGGTAAGCGATCGATTACTGCTCTCCTATCCCGCACAGCTATGGGTACTGCTGGCTGCCGAGATCAGTGGCTTAATTTATCTGTGACTGATTGAGTTCCTGTCTTCCTGAATGCCGATGATTGTTGTTGCTGTTGTTGATTGGTTGAAGGGATGGCGCAGTTTGTGTCGCGGTTTGCTGAGCCTGGCGATCCAGAGTATGCGCCGCCTGTCCCAACGTGTGAGACTAAGGTATGGCTTCTTTGGTCCTCGGAATTGCTATTTGCTAATGTTTGTGTATTGCAAGCGATACTTATTCCGATGTTTGGCCAATTGATCATAGTCATACAGTATCATACTACAGTAGACGCTAATGATGTACTGCTAGGTACTCTACTTAGGTTGGCGGGACGTTTGCTCGCTCAGATAATTGTTAACCGGGATTTTAATGAGTGTTTAAGTGGAACTGAAATTGTGTGGCGAGAGAAAACAGAGGATAAATTTTGCTTGTCTCTACACATTAATCTTAAACCTAACACTTTTGCGATATGAAAAAAAAGGTGTTCCCTCAGATTGTGCAATTCGTTCCGTAAACAGTGCACTTGAGCACTTAGTGGACCATTGCAGTTGTTGCTGACAATGAATAATGAGGGTGCTGTATTATTACATATGTGAAATTTATAACTTTATGCGCTCGAAAAGTTTGCACACGTTCAGCATGTTCCAGTGGAACAACTCAAAAAAGTAGTTTCTGGTTCTTATAACTATACCTGATAGTACTAAGACATGTTGCATCTGAGCAAGAGTTTGGTTGAACTGTTTCCACTGTTGAGAAAGCGGTGTAGCACTACCTCAATTGAATATCTCGTTGATCTTGTTAATAGTGCGTCAAGTGTATTTTCAGTCTATTTTTGTGCAGTTTGCCATTCATTCCCAAATTTGAGTTTTTTTTTTCTGTGTGTGCATATAGGCCGAAAAGAAGGATAGAATCAGGAAACTTAAGCTTGAGCAGGGGGCAGATAAGGTCGCCAAAGAGCTTCAGAACTGTGAGTTCCTTTTGAGCAATGTTACTCCTTGTTTCAGATGATTCATGTTGTAAGATCATTTCTCATTTTTCTCAAACATAGATGACCCACAAAGTGACCCCAATACCACTTCAGATCCATACAAAACACTCTTCGTTGCAAGACTTGTAAGTATTTGCTTGGTCATTCCTTTTAAAACTGCTAGGCATTATATTCTGTCTATAACTTGGTGCTCACTGACTTCTTCAACCTCTGCAGAATTATGAGACATCCGAGAGCAGGGTTAAGCGGGAGTTTGAAGCCTATGGGCCTATTAAAAGGGTAGGTGCATGTGGTAAATCCCAGTACAGGTGGAGTTATTCCTCTTTGAATTGTATGTTGTTCAGTTATTGTGATCAGCAAGCCTCATGGGGTGAAATCTCAAAGAAACAGTGGGTCCGCTGCCACCATATATCTTCATTGTAGTTTTTGGTGACTTTTGGACACACGGCGTTATACTTTTGGCCTATTTTAGCTACCACACAGAGTTAGAAGCTTCGCACACCTCCCAAGGATTGCCTATGAACTTCTGTTTGATCTTGTCGTTGTTCTCGGAAAATTACTTGGAGCCTTTGAGGTGTTCTTTATTTTTTTTCCTGGTGGAAAATAATGAAGAGCCTCTTATTTTATTTCATTTTTTGCAAAAATAGTACTCCCTCTATTTCAAACTACTTTGCGTATTAGTTTTGTACAAACTTTGACCCAATTTTGGTAGCAGAAAGTACCAACAATCACAACACTATATAAATGTCATTAGATCCATCATGAAATATCTTCTCATATTTACTAGACTAGATAATTGCCCGTGCGTTGCATTTGGGGGGGGGGGGGGGGGCAAAAAAAACAAAAAATGGATTTTAGCTGCCAATTCAATCAGTACTATTTTGCGTACCAAACAAAACATGCTTTTATTTGTTAAGTCGATAAGAGGTGGTGCAATTAAGGCAGTTCTTAAGCAAAACCAGTCGAGAGAAAAAATCAGCAAAACCGAAAACAGGACGGAAGAAGTAACGTAAGACGGAACCTTTTGTATTTTTCAAATGGGAGAGATTATTTGGATTGTAGGTGTTGATATTTTTTTTCTACTAACTTGGTCAAATTTTACAAAGTTTGGTTTAGGACAAAACTAATGTGCAATGCATTGTGAAATGGAGGGAGTATCTGTAGAAGTCAAACTTGGCTTCTAAAAGCTGATACTGTATTTGTTGTGTTTTGCATGTGGATGCATACATTTTGTGACCGCCCTTCAGTAGCTGATGTTGTATGTGCTAAACAAATAAAATATTGATTAGATTCTGTAGGCGAAATTTTAATCGTGCGTCTAACATGTATTCATCTAAAAGTCATACAGAAGCTGAAGGAAATTTATGATAGACATAATGGCATGTCATGAAATTTCTAAATCCGAATTTGACACATGGCCTGAGATATAAAGAAGTCGTGCTGTGAATAGTGCCAAGTTGGGTACTTCTACTCAATATTTGAATCTGGTAATATTCAAAGTTGGATTTATTTTTCTTGTTCTAACATCAATAATTTGAAATTTTGTACTCCACATGATGTGCACGTGATGTCTATGTTGTAAATAAAAGGTTGGATTTTTTTTAATGCTTTTAGAGGTCATTTGTAGGCTCAGGTGCACCAGGTACACCACAAGCCTAGGTGCACAAGATACACTATCGTATATACATGACTGTTTGTAGGTATTTATACAATCTGTCCTAGCTATCCATCTTTAAACATGTGGGGCATTAGAGTTACCTATGAAATTGACACACTTAATGCTAAGCAGATAAAGTAACACAGATTTCAGACAGAATTTTCTGCTTCCTAGTAAATTAATTAGTCATTTATACTGAATCTTCGGTAAGCCAGTTTAATCTGAGATTCATTGATACTAATATCACGTACTTGCTATTAATCGCACCAATTATGTAATTGTTTTCTGCTATTTTTCTTTTCTTGGCCCCGAAGATTAAGAACCAATTCTGTAACTGTTACTGCTATTTTCTTTTCTTGGCCACGGCTGAACAAAATACACACAACTGAGAGGGCAACTTGGTATAGTATTTACTATTTAAGTCTACGCCAATATATATATATAGTTAGCCAGTTCCCTGGTAAGGGGATATCATCGCATTTTCCGACATACGCCAATCAGTCAGACTGCTTTTCCTCCAACTGTTGATCTGTGCTGGATTTCACTCCTCATAATGGAAGCTCTACATATGCAAGGTTAGCACGGCTGTTTTAGGCTTTATGCCTGTCTGTCGTGCAACATAGAACATGCAAAATTAACAAACTATTGTAGCGACAACAAATACTATCACTTTATCGTGAAGTCTGGTGCAACTCTCTTTTTTAGTAGTCCTTAATTACTATCTTTGAGCTTTCCAGGTACGGCTCGTAACTGACAAGGATACAAATAAACCTAGAGGATATGCATTCATAGAGTATATGCATACTCGGGATATGAAAAGTAAGTTTCGGGTTAGTAGATGTATGCTGGTTGGACACTCCTGCTGCATGTCTTAAATTTTCTATGCTAATTTGGTATGTCCCAGATGCTTACAAGCAAGCTGATGGGAGAAAAGTGGACAATAAGAGGGTACTAGTTGATGTGGAACGTGGTAGAACTGTCCCTAATTGGCGTCCCAGGAGATTAGGCGGTGGGCTTGGATCAAGCAGAATTTGTGGTGCAAGTGCTGACCAGAAGCCGCCTGCCAGGTATTCTCTTATTTAAGACTGCCTTAGAGGAAGCCAGTGCTTCTATTTATTCTTAGAATGAGGTGACAAGTGAGACTGGGAATTAATCGACACCAAAGCCTTTTCGTCATATGTTTCTTATCTATAGTATTGATCAGAAGGGAATTTAATATATTTTGGTACATTGCAATTTGATATTGCTATTATATTAACTTGGTAGTCGCATGTTCTGTTAGTGCAGTGAAGTTATGTTTTGGGCGTTATCAATGTTGTCCTCTTGTGTTAGAGCATCTAGTTGTTTTATGCTGCATGTTTCTGATTACCAGGGAGCCATCGAGTGTTGGGCGCCCCAGATCAGAAGAACCTAAGAGGGGTGATTCCCGTGTAGATAGGTGAGCCTCAGCAAATAGACTTTCTTCTGCTTTAGCATAGTGCTTTGTGTAAATGCTTATTTCTTACTTCACTATGGGTACAGAGATCGGGAGAAGTCTCGTGAAAGGATACGGGAAAGAGACCGCGATGAAAATCCCCGTGAGCGTTCTCATGACAGAATACGTGAGCGTGATTCAAGGGAAGAGAGGCACCACCATAGAGATCGGGACAGGACTCGGGACAGGGACCGAGGAAGGGACCGGGAAAAAGACCATGGGCGTGACCGTGATCGTCGGGACAGAGATAGGGATAGGGACCGTGGTAGGGATCATGATAGGGAGAAGGATCGTGGCCTCTCTCATGATCGTCACCGTGAGAGAGGCAGGGATCGCGAGAGAGATCATGAGCGTGCAAGTTACGAGCGTGACCGCGCTCACTTGAAGGATAGGGATGCTGAATACAATGGTGAGCCAAAGCATGACAGGAGTATGGCTGATTATGGGAAGCATTATGGCTCTAACCAGTATGAGCAACACAAAAGTTATGAGTCGTATCACTATCAAGTTCAAGGCGGGCATGGGCATGAAACTGAAAGTTCAAAGCGACATGAGCATGAATACTATCAGGCACAACCCAACACAGAACCTGAAGGCCCTGAAGAAGGCGAGGCATATGAGGAAGGTGACTACCAGTATCACCAAGTAGCAGAAGAGCAAAAGACTGAAGCTTGATCACTGCAGTAAGTTTTGTAAACCCAAACCTTTTTTCTTTTCTTCCAACGGAGATGATAATATTCCCCTGTTTAATCTTCCTGTCATTTCAGATGCTTGAGTTTACGTGGGTGTGCTTTTCCGAAGGGAGGCACAAAACATGTCAACTTGCTGGCTCGGATATGTGATGTTTTGTTTTATTCTAGTTGTCATCAGTGCAAACGTGGTCGCGATCGCTTGCTACTCTTTAGTTTTTGCTTTGTACGACAGACTGTATTAGGCCCCCCCCCCCCCCCCCCCCCGCAACACACACACACACACATTTCGTACTCCGCCCTATCAACTGTTGGGTAACTTGATAACTTGATATGGATTTTTGTTTGAGCACTTTTGGGTAAGTCCAGGTATTTCGAGTCTCCTGTAATTTTAACTTCATCAAGTTAATCAATTGTTGGCGAGGACGCCATCTCTTATACGGGGCGTCCTCTAACCTGCCGCCATGATCCCGCAGCCAGGCCTTACGACCCTGCTTGGATTATCATTTTTCCTCCTAAATACCCCTTTTAAGGTTTCTGTAATCACGCTTGTATTTCATCCAGCAAAAAAAGAACAGTGCATTTGCACCTGGATGAACAGTAAAATAAAAAATATATCAATTTTTTTTAAAACAGAAATTTTTGTAGATGTTAGTGTTAGTGTTTCAAGCATGCTTCACAATTTTCATGTGAAACGAAGCATTTGTTGGTGAAAAAATAAATTTGGGTGTGACATTTTGGGTAACAATTGATGTTCAATTTTATTTTCTTGCACAGGCCAAAATGCAACCTTTTTGCCTAAAAATTTTTAGGTAGCATTTGGATTTGTCAAAGAACACACAAAAAAATTCTTGGGATTTTTCTTGATGTTTTAAAAATCATTTTCCACAGGCAGGAGCACGTGCTCCTGAGAGCCAATTGCATTTCCGGTAGTCACGCTTGTATTCGGCCTGCGTCTGATACACGTCTCTCTTTCTGGGAGGAAATTACCTTTGCCCTTTTGAGGCAAGGGTGGAAATCAGCTGTTGCTTTTTTTAGGGCAAAAAGCAACAGTAAGATACACCTGTCAAACAAAGGCCATAGCCCATTCTTGTATGTATGTCGATAAACAGTAACCAACAGGTTTTCCCTAGCCCATGTCTTTGAACTGTTAAGGCTCCGGAAACCAAGTCCATGTGTGGAGGAGATTTGTCTCAAATAACAAAAAGTGTCGAGGGGATATGGGGATTTCTGGACTGTACTAGGGCACGCGGGGTTCACCTGACACCAACGTGAATAGCCGCGTCTGATGGAATATTAGGCAAGTTCATGATTAATTCCAGTAAATAATTCATGACTAGAAGAGATACTAGCATGCAATAATCTAGCAAACTAGAAGAACAGCAAGACATGCATAACAGCAGCAAACACGTAACAATAGCTGTAGAAACAGACATGAACAGAGGATGTTGGACGTACTGATCGTTAGCTATTATGGGTGCGACAGTGTTGATGACGATGTTGGCGACGATCTGCTGCTGACGGCGATGAATACGACGATGAGTAGCAGATCGTCGCCAACATTTTTAAGGTTTCTGTAATCACGCTTGTATTTCATCCAGCAAAAAAAGAACAGTGCATTTGCACCTGGATGAACAGTAAAATAAAAAATATATCAATTTTTTTTAAAACAGAAATTTTTGTAGATGTTAGTGTTAGTGTTTCAAGCATGCTTCACAATTTTCATGTGAAACGAAGCATTTGTTGGTGAAAAAATAAATTTGGGTGTGACGTTTTGGGTAACAATTGATGTTCAATTTTATTTTCTTGCACAGGCCAAAATGCAACCTTTTTGCCTAAAAATTTTTAGGTAGCATTTGGATTTGTCAAAGAACACACAAAAAAATTCTTGGGATTTTTCTTGACGTTTTAAAAATCATTTTCCACAGGCAGGAGCACGTGCTCCTGAGAGCCAATTGCATTTCCGGTAGTCACGCTTGTATTCGGCCTGCGTCTGACGAATTTGAGCAGTCGCGCACAGCGCTTCCCAAAAACCTAATTCGTCCTCTCCCGGTGCAGGATCGCAAAGACGAACGGTTCCGGAGACCTGCTCTCCCACGCGCCGATGCACGCCGGCGTTTGGGATGGAGTAGACTACGATGGCGGCGCAAGTTGTGAGATGAGGCAAAACCCTAGGTGTTTTTCGGTGTGTCTCTGGCCGCAGCCGGTAGCTGTATATATATTAGGACCAGAGGAGGTATTGTGTCGCGACCACAATCCCAAACCGACTCGGTTTCTAATTCGTATACTTATCGGACAAGAAATCAAAAACTTGTCTGCCAAGACATAAAAATAAAACGGCAAAAGGAAGCTGCGCTCCTGCAAGGAGACGGACCGGATTTCGGCGGACCATTCACGCGCATGTCGCATGTACGCGCCGCCTCGCCTCGCCTCGCCTCGCCACGGCCCGGCCCGGCCAGGCGAGGCGAGGCGAGCGAGCGCGCGCGTGTGGTTTTCCCTTTCTCTTCTCACACACCACTTAGAGTGGTGGAGAGAACCCACTATATAAAGAGGTCCAACTCTTCTTCAACTTCCAAGGTGGGACTAAACTTAGCACCACCACTTGCCATTTTACACATGGGCTTTGAGATTTCAGAAATTGCTATGGGCCTAGCCCATTAATTCTAACAATCCCCCACCAGATCTCAAATACCCATTTAGAGATTTGCCTTCTCTCATCACTTGTTTAATATACCAGTGTTTCAGCAGAGACTGTTAAGTTGAACTTCTGCCTAGAACTTTAAGCTACATCCATTCACAACTTGACAATGGACTATGCCTTGAATTGCTAGTTTTGTGTGAACAGGTTTCACTCAAAGTCTTAACCAGTACCTGACCGCCAGTAGGCTACCCCGCGGTTTGGAGCTTATACGTCATACTCCCTGGTCTCTTCGTGAGCTTACTAGAGATCACCCAAATCTCATAGACTGCGACGTTTACAGTCAGAACTCATATAGGTGTGTTCTTTCAAGACTGCTCTGTAGGACAGCATCTTTGCTAATTATAGCCAATAGAACCACATTAAGGCATGTTGCCAACCTGCCTTACAGATCTGAGCCTTACAGCTCTGAGAGTTTTGCATCTTCACTTGGAGACGATCATAAGTTATTACTCTCCTCAGTTAACCAATAGCTTGTTCTTCCCAGATCCTAATTCACGGGATCTCCGATCACAAAGGTTGGGTTACTACTATGGTGTAACATCTATGGGTCTCATACCCATCTCCCTCGATGCAATATCTATCACATTTCGTGATAGTCCCTTTGTAAAGGGATCTGCCAGGTTTTTGTCTGTTTGTATATACGTAACAGTTATTACTCCGGAGTTTCTCAACTTCCTGACAGACTTCAAACGTCTTTTCACGTGTCTTGATGACTTTGCATTATCTTTAGAATTGTTCACTTTAGCGATAACCGTTTGGTTATCACAATTCATAAGAATAGCCGGTACAGGTTTTTCAACAACCGGCAAGTCCATCAAGAGCTCACGCAGCCATTCTGCCTCAACAGTAGCTGTGTCCAAAGCAGTTAATTCTGCTTCCATAGTTGACCTCGTCAATATGGTTTGCTTGCAAGACCTCCATGACACTGCGCCACCACCATGAGTAAATACATACCCACTTGTTGCGTAAAGTACATCAACATCGGAGATCCAATTTGAATCACTATATCCTTCTAGCACAGCAGGATGCCCTGAATAAGTAATTCCGTAACTCATAGTACCTCTCAGATAGCACAAGACCCTTTCTAGTGCATGCCAATGATCATCACCCGGGTTGGACATGAACCTACTCAGTTTGCTCACAGCAAAAGAGATATCTGGTCTTGTAGCGCTAGCTAAGTACATGAGTGAACCGACAATTTGAGAGTATCTTAATTGATCTCTCGTTTCTTTCTTGTTCTTTCTGAGTGTCACGCTGGGATCATAAGGTGTTGGAGAAGGCTTGCTATCCATAAAACCGAATCGGTTCAAGACCTTCTCAACATAGTGAGATTGCGTTAATGTAATCCCACTCTCATCCTTAATAAGTTTGATGTTTAGAATTACATCGGCTTCTCCCAGATCTTTCATGTCAAAACTTTTTGATAGAAAAGACTTGACCTCATTAATTGCATTAATGTTTGTACCAAAGATCAGTATGTCGTCCACATACAAACATAATATGACACTATTGCCCCCACCATGGCGATAGTAAACACACCTATCAGCCTCGTTAATGACAAATCCTGCAGAAGTCAGAGTTCTTTCAAACTTCTCATGCCATTGCTTAGGTGCCTGTTTCAGACCATACAAAGATTTTAACAACTTGCACACCTTTCTCTCTTCACCCTTTACCACAAACCCGTCAGGCTGATCCATATAGATCTCCTCTTCCAACTCTCCATTGAGAAAAGCTGTCTTTACATCCATTTGATGAATGATAAGACCATAAGAGGCAGCCAAGGAAAGTAACACTCGAATGGTGGTCATTCTAGCAACGGGTGAATAGGTGTCAAAGTAATCTTCGCCTTCTTTCTGAGTGTAGCCCTTGGCCACTAGCCGCGCCTTGTACTTATCAATAGTACCATCAGGCTTCAGCTTCTTTTTGAACACCCACTTACAGCCCACAGGTTTACAACCATATGGTCTATCAGTTAGTTCCCAAGTTCCATTAGAAAGAATTGAGTCCATCTCATTATGAACAGCTTCTTTCCAATCATCTACATCCGGAGATGCATATGCTTCTGCAATCGTCTTGGGTGTGTCGTCCACAAGGTATACAATGAAATCATCACCAAAGGATTTTGCAATCCTTTGTCTCTTGTTCCTTCTAGGAACTTCATTGTTATCCTTCTCAAGGACTTCCTCATGTGATTGTTCGAAATATTCATCAGTTGTACTAGATTCAGGAATTATCTCAGAAGAAAATCTAGCAATGCTATGCATATCTTTCATAGGAAATATGTTCTCAAAAAATGTTGCATCACGAGATTCCATTATAGTATCAACATGCATATCAGGTACTTCAGATTTTACCACTAAAAACCTATAAGCAATGCTCCGTTGAGCATACCCTAGAAAGACACAATCCACTGTCTTTGGTCCAAGTTTGCGTTTCTTAGGAATAGGAATATTGACCTTTGCCAAACATCCCCAAGTGCGCAAATAAGAAAGTGATGGTTTTCTCCCAACCCACTCCTCATAAGGGGTTTTCTCTTTATTATTGTTGGGAACTCTATTCAGGACATGACATGAAGTCAATAGAGCCTCCCCCCACCATGCCTTAGATAAACCAGCAGTGTCTAACATGGCATTCACCAAGTCAGTCAATGTGCGGTTTTTCCTCTCGGCCACTCCATTTGATTGAGGTGAATAGGGAGGCGTCCTCTCATGAATAATACCATGTTCCTCACAAAATTCATCAAAAACTTTTGGAAAATACTCTCCACCACGATCGGACCTAAGACGCTTGATCTTTCTCTCTAGTTGATTTTCAACTTCAGCTTTATAGATTTTAAAGTAGTCTAATGCTTCATCTTTAGTTTGCAACAAATAAACATAGCAAAATCTAGTCGCATCATCAATCAAAGTCATGAAATATCTCTTTCCACCTTTTGTCAACACACCATTCATCTCACAAAGATCAGAATGTATGAGTTCTAGAGGTGCCAAGTTTCTCTCCTCGGCAGCCTTATGAGGCTTTCGAGGTTGCTTAGATTGCACACAACTATGGCACTTAGAACCTTTGGCAACTGTGAAGTTCGGAATTAAACTCATGCTGGATAGCCGAGACATTAAACCAAAATTAATATGACATAAACGAGAGTGCCAAATACTTGCATCATCATTAACACTAGCACAAATTTGGTTTATTGACTTATTGCAAAAATCTGAAAGAGAAAAGCGGAACAAGCCTCCGCACTCATAGCCTTTTCCTATAAATTGTCCAAATCTTGACACGATTACTTTATTGGACTCTAAAACTACCTTAAATCCATCTCGACATAGAAGGGAGCCGCTAACTAGATTCTTGTTCATAGTAGGGACATGCTGCACGTTCCTTAGTTGCACGATCTTTCCCGAAGTAAACTTCAGATCCACCGTGCCAATGCCACGAACAGAAGCATGTGACCCATTCCCCATTAGGACGGAAGAATCCCTTGCGACCTGATAAGAAGTAAACAGGGAGATGTCAGCACACACATGAACGTTAGCACCCGAATCAATCCACCACGAAGATGATTGAAATACTGAAAGCACAATAGGTAAATTACCATACCCATCAGTATTGCTAGCGGTCACCATGTTGACAGTCTTGGAGCTTGTTTTCCCTCTGCGGTCTGCACGTTCAGGGCATTCCTTGGAAAAGTGTCCAGGCTTCCCACAGGCGTAGCACTCTAGCTCAGCCTTGTTGAACTTCTTCTTCTTGAAAGTAGTAGTCTTGGTAGGCTTGTTGAAAACAGGTTTGTTCTTCCCTTTGTTCTTGTTCTGTGGGTACCTCTGCACCATGTTAGCAGTAGGCTGAACCTCACCTCCTTTTTCAGTGGTATCTTTAGCCCGAGCTTTTTCTTCAACATCAAGAGATGCAATCAGATTTTCAACTGATATCTCCTGTCTCTTATGCTTCAGAGTTGTGGCGAAATTCCTCCATGAAGGAGGCAACTTTGCAATCATGCACCCAGCCACGAATTTGTCGGGTAGAACACATTTAAGGAGTTCAAGTTCCTTCACAATGCACTGTATCTCATGAGCTTGTTCAACCACAGAACGGTTATTCACCATCTTGTAGTCATGAAAACTCTCCATGATGTACAGTTCACTGCCTGCATCTGTTGCACCGAATTTTGCATTCAGTGCATCCCACAGAATTTTTCCGTCGTTTATGTGCATGTACACATCACACAGACGGTCAGCAAGAACACTCAGAATGCATCCCACAAACATAGTATTGGCTTCCTGGAATTTTCTCCGATCTTCGTCGGTTATTCCCTCTGGAGCACCAACACTAGCGTGGAAAACTTTCAGAGCAGTAAGCCAGAGCGTGGTCTTCACCTGCCACCTCTTAAAGTGCACACCGGTAAACTTATCCGGCCTCAGTGCATCAGCAAATCCAGCCATAGTTAACTCAGGAAATTGCCTACAATTAGGTTTTTGGATTGTTGGAATATTAGGCAAGTTCATGATTAATTCCAGTAAATAATTCATGACTAGAAGAGATACTAGCATGCAATAATCTAGCAAACTAGAAGAACAGCAAGACATGCATAACAGCAGCAAACACGTAACAATAGCTGTAGAAACAGACATGAACAGAGGATGTTGGACGTACTGATCGTTAGCTATTATGGGTGCGACAGTGTTGATGACGATGTTGGCGACGATCTGCTGCTGACGGCGATGAATACGACGATGAGTAGCACCGCCCGACTTGGACGGAAGACGACCCGTGATGACGAATTTGAGCAGTCGCGCACAGCGCTTCCCAAAAACCTAATTCGTCCTCTCCCGGTGCAGGATCGCAAAGACGAACGGTTCCGGAGACCTGCTCTCCCACGCGCCGATGCACGCCGGCGTTTGGGATGGAGTAGACTACGATGGCGGCGCAAGTTGTGAGATGAGGCAAAACCCTAGGTGTTTTTCGGTGTGTCTCTGGCCGCAGCCGGTAGCTGTATATATATTAGGACCAGAGGAGGTATTGTGTCGCGACCACAATCCCAAACCGACTCGGTTTCTAATTCGTATACTTACCGGACAAGAAATCAAAAACTTGTCTGCCAAGACATAAAAATAAAACGGCAAAAGGAAGCTGCGCTCCTGCAAGGAGACGGACCGGATTTCGGCGGACCATTCACGCGCATGTCGCATGTACGCGCCGCCTCGCCTCGCCACGGCACGGCCCGGCCCGGCCCGGCCAGGCGAGGCGAGGCGAGCGAGCGCGCGCGTGTGGTTTTCCCTTTCTCTTCTCACACACCACTTAGAGTGGTGGAGAGAACCCACTATATAAAGAGGTCCAACTCTTCTTCAACTTCCAAGGTGGGACTAAACTTAGCACCACCACTTGCCATTTTACACATGGGCTTTGAGATTTCAGAAATTGCTATGGGCCTAGCCCATTAATTCTAACAGCGTCTTTGGAATAGTGAGGTGGCTCTGCCAAATGTGAATAGACGCATCAGCGATCGAGCCCGTGCAGTGGTTGACGTGCCCGTGGTCCTTGTTGATGCGAATGTCAATGCCGTGCTAGCGCCGACATTCTCGGCCATATTGATGTCTTCTATCACCTTTGGCTTGGGCTCCTCCCAAGGGTGGGGTGTAACGCCCCGAGACCGACGCTCCAGACGCCTTCCATGTTTTTCGTTGTCGCCGTGTGTTTTATTTGTTTGTTGCTTTCATCATCGCATCTTCGCATTGCATTGGCACTCTGTTGCCGTCATTGTTTTCAAACTTGCATCCCCTAGTAGTTGCCGCGTCCCCCTTGCTTTCGTTGACCGTTTCGAGACCAACCTCACTTGCAACGTTGCTCCTCGTTTTCTCTTTTGTCCTCTCCGGGGCCTTTTGTCAGACACTTTGTCTTTGTCGACCCCTCTCAGACCACCCCTTGCGCGCGTCCGAAAATTGTCCCGAACCCGAACCGGACTATCGTTACCGTTGGGTCCGGATCATCCCCTAACATCTATTAAATATCTCCGTTTTGTTATTTGGACTCCCTACCTATTTTCTCAGCCGTTCGTTTATGATCGTAGGGATGAGGTATCCCCTAACCTAAATTCATCTGATATAAATATCAGTCTAACCCTAGATCCTAGGGGCTTGTCCCATCATTCCCTTTCGGCCGCCGCCACTCCACATCGGGATCCCTCCCAATCCACCTGCCCAACCAGAGCAATCCCGCAGCCTCCTCCCGATCCACCAGCCAACCACCACCAAATCCTCCTCCTTGCCTCGATCAAGCCCACAAGAGAGGAGCTCCTCCTCTGTTTTCTCCTCGAGCCCGCAGCAACAGCACAGCGCCCGAGCGCTCCTCACCCTGCCGCCACTCCCGCGCCTCCACGCGCCTGCATCCACCAGAGGAGCCCGAGTTCTCCTGCCTCGCTCGATCTGGACCAGGAGGGTCCCAAGCATCTCCACCGTTGCCGTCTCAGAAACTGCAGGATGCTTCCCGCGTCATGGCCTCCCCTGCTCGCTGACCGCGTTGCTGTCGTCGTCTTCGTGCCCTTGCAGTCCCGGCTTTCCCCGCCGCCTCGTCTGCCTCCTCTGCATCACGCCCCGTCGCCGGGAGCTCGTCCCCAAGTCCCGCCAGCGCCAAGTCCCTTGCCTCGTTGCCTCGTCGCCGCGGCAACAGCAGCAGTTCGCAAGCCCCGGCACCGCTCCTCCTCTGCCCGAGCGCTCCTCTCCACGCCGGCATCCCTGTCCTGAACCTCATCGCCGTCGAGCATCACTAGCAGGCCATGCCCCTCGCCTCGCGCCTTCTCCTCTCCTTCTATCTCTTTTCCTTCCTCTCTGTATCTTCTCTGATTTTTCCCCGCCGTGGTCGCCTCTCCGCAGGTCGCCGATGCTCCGACGGGATCAAGCCATCGGAGCTCCTGCACCAACCCTGCCGTCGCCGCTCCACGCCCCAAGTCCCTCGCCTCGCCGTCCCTTCGCCCGCTCGTCGGAGCTCTGCTCCAGGCGCCGCCCGCAGCTCCCTGCATCGAACAGGAGAACGAGCGCACGAGCAGCGCTCGCGTTGACCGCGCCCTGCCTCACCTCGATGTGCCTTCGTGGCCCGCAGCCAGCGCCAGGCCCAGCCGAAGCCAGCCAGCCTCAGCCTCTCCCTCCTCACCATCTTGGGCTTGGCCCATGGGTGAGCGCCCACAGCCCCTCCTCTGTTTAGCCCATGTTCTGTGTAGTTTCAGCCCGTTACGTTTTTTTCCTGTTTCAGCGATTTTAGCATAATCCAGAGAACGCCAGTTTTCAGAAAAGTCCTTGCACATCATGCATCTAATAACTAATTAACCGTGCATCGGTTTAAAATATTTTAAATATGTAAAATGCTTAGAATTTCATCTAGTTTCATAATATGCCACTCTCATCCATGTTTAAAATGTTTAAAATGCTGTTTGTTTAATTTTGCATAAAAGCCATGCTAAAATGCTTTAATTCATAACTAATTAACCGTAACTCGGAATTTAATAAACTTTATATGTAAATGGGGTAGAAAAATGCCTAGTTTAATATGGTGCACTTTATTTTGCTGTTTAACAACATTAAAATTGTGTTTATGGCAGAACAGTACCAATTCCAAAATATGCATATGAGGATTTTCCGGATTTGTTGTTTGTTGTTCCGGCCTCATTTAAACTTGCCTAAATAGATAGTTTACTTATGCTTCTCATCTTGCCATGTTAATCAACATTTAATATTGTTGGGTACATAACCGAGAGAACTAAATAACTTGGATGTGGTGTTTCGTTAATATGCAACTCGTTGCATATTGAGCTCCACTTAATTTGTAGTGTTGTTTGTTGCACTTTGCCATGCCATGAATCATTAAACCGGACATGCATCATACTTGATTGTGCATCATGCCATGTTTCTGTGATGGTTGTTTACTATGTTGTTTGTTTCTTTCCGGGTTGCTTCTCTCGTTACCTTCGGTTTCGTTCCGGAGTTGTGAGGATTCGTTCGACTACATCCGTTTGTCTTCTTCATGGACTTGTTCTTCTTCCTTGCGGGATCTCAGGCAAGATGACCATACCCTCGAAATCACTTCTATCTTTGCTTGCTAGTTGTTCGCTCTATTGCTATGCCGCGTTACCTACCACTTGCTATATCATGCCTCCCAAATTGCCATGAAACCACATCTAACCTTTGTCACCCTTACTAGCAAACCGTTGTTTGGCTATGTTACCGCTTTTTCTCAGCCCCTCTTATAGCGTTGCTAGTTGCAGGTGAAGATGAAGATTGCTCCATGTTGGATTATGTTTATGTTGGGATATCACAATATCTCTTATTTAATTAATGCATCTATATACTTGGTAAAGGGTGGAAGGCTCGGCCTTATGCCTGGTGTTTTGTTCCACTCTTGCCACCCTAGTTTCCGTCATACCGGTGTTATGTTCCTTGATTTTTGCGTTCCTTACGCGGTTGGGTGATTTATGGGACCCCCTTGACAGTTCGCTTTGAATAAAACTCCTCCAGCAAGGCCCAACCTTGGTTTTACCATTTGCCTACCTAAGCCTTTTTCCCTTGGGTTCTGCAGACTCAAGGGTCATCTTTATTTTAACCCCCGGGCCAGTGTTCCTCTGAGTGCTGGTCCAAACTAGAGCACCGTGCGGGACCGTCCCTTGGCAACTTGGGTTACGTTGGTTCCTGTACGCTTCGCTTATCCGGTGTGCCCTGAGAACGAGATATGTGCAGCTCCTATCGGGATTTGTCGGCACAACGGGTGGTCTTGCTGGTCTTGTTTTACCATTGTCGAAATGTCTTGTAAACCGGGATTCCGAGACTGATCGGGTCTTCCCGGGAGAAGGTTTATCCTTCGTTGACCGTGAGAGCTTATAATGGGCTAAGTTGGGACACCCCTGCAGGGTATTATCTTTCGAAAGCCGTGCCCGCGGTTATGTGCCAGATGGGAATTTGTTAATATCCGGTTGTAGAGAACTTGACACTCGACTTAATTAAAATGCATCAACCGTGTGTGTAGCCGTGATGGTCTCTTTTCGGCAGAGTCCGGGAAGTGAACACGGCTTTTGAGTTATGTTTGACGTAAGTAGGAGTTCAGGATCACTTCTTGATCATTGCTAGCTTCACGACCGTTCCGTTGCTTCTCTTCTCGCTCTTATTTGCGTATGTTAGCCACCATATATGCTTAGTGCTTGCTGCTGCTCTACCTCACTACCTTTTCCTACCCATAAGCTTAAATAGTCTTGATCTCGCGGGTGTGAGATTGCTGAGTCCTCGTGACTCACAGATTCTTCCAAACAGTTGCATGTGCCGATGATACCAGTGCAGGTGACGCAACTGAGCTCAAGTGGGAGCTCGATGAAGATCTTGTTTGTTGTGTTGTTTCATTTCCTGTTGATCAGTAGTGGAGCCCAGTTGGGACGATCGGGGATCTAGCATTTGTGGTTGTCTTCTTTTCTTTTGTTTCCGTAGTCGGACCTATGTGTGTACTCTGATTGATGTATGATTTGTATATGTATTGTGTGAAGTGGCGATTGTAAGCCAACTCTTTATCCCATTCTTGTTCATTACATGGGATTGTGTGAAGATGACCCTTCTTGCGAAAAAACCACAATGCGGTTATGCCTCTAAGTCGTGCCTCGACACGTGGGAGATATAGCCGCATCGTGGGCGTGACATGGGGCATCCTCGAAAGCTCCACACTGGATGTGGATCTCAACATGGCGCACAGTGACTTGCCACAGCTTCCCTCGGTCGCCCACACTCGTAGCCAACTGTGAGTGGGGCGATGAGTGCCAACTGCCCCCTCCCCCGTGTGGAGTAAAGGGGACCGAGGTGATTTTTTTGACCTGCTATGCACATTTAGGATGCGCCATGGCCTTTAGGATCAACATTTAGGATGCACCATAGCTTGGAAAAACTGAGTAGAATTCTCTACCTCAACTTTTATCCACCTAACCGTGCACCTTTGCTTCGCGTAACTAAATTGCAGGTATAAAAGTTCCTCATGATGCAGCTTAACCAATTTCCTAAAATCAAATTTAGGTCTAGACAAAGGCCTCAATTCCCCTAAATTATCGAAAGCCAAGATCACTTCGTTGCAAGCCTGGATTGAAAGTTTCTGATAGAGGCGAGGGTCCCGGTCTTTCAATGTGATGATAACTATCGATTTGGTGGAGTCGATTTTGACGATCCGACTACAAACGTGCACGATGTTGCGTCTTAGCAATCGCTAAACTAATCTTCTGAGGTTACTAACGATGCCGGAAACACGATCAGCCTGGCCACGAAGGTCTATTCCTGCATGCAATCGAAGAACAACTAAGAATATGATAAAACAATCTGAATATTGCAAATATATATGAAATATTGATATTTGTGGGGATCCAGAAGCATTCTTGGTTTGGTCGTTGGACGCAAACGAAGTACACGAAGTTGTTGGCTAACTTTTAACTAAACAAATCCAAGGAAAAACCTACTAGATTGATCTACTTATATAGGAGCAAGGGGTGGCGGCTAAGGAGGTGGGAGGACGTCCGAAGGCAGCCTAAAACTAACCCTAGGTCGTACAAGGCACATGGGCTCAAGTGGAGGTGATGCAACACCTTTGGACTTGTAGTTTGACTCGGATTCTGCTGCAGCGTCAGATTGTTTCGTCAATATCTCAACGCTCCGGACGAATTTGAAGGTGAATCCAATTGGGTTGAAAAGAGCACCAAATCTACTTTCCAAAAAAAAGAATCACCAAATTCGGAGTCCGGGTGAAAGAGATCTTGGCGTTTTGAGTCAGGTATGTCCGTGGAGTCCGAATCTGAGTCCAGAACGTGAGAGACTTGGATTCTATCTTCTCTTGGCCCAAAGGTGATGTGAGAGGACTTTTTGAACAACACCTAAACTTCTTTTTCCCCTTATCTTCATATGTGGATTGTACAAATGTCCCATCCACCTGCAATTAGACATGGCACAAAAGTCTGTGAAGCGTTTTTGTCCTGGATAATATAAATAAATTATTGCATAGTTTGCATCAGAAATCACCTCACAAATATGCATGTATGCAATATTTTTGGTCGTATCTATTAAGATTAATTAACTAAATGTTAATTAAGGTTAATCCCCACTCCTTCCCGTTTGGTAACTGCACGTCGGTTGCTCCTGGAGGGTCGTCTTCACCAACAGTTACGTCCCAGGAGGCACCCTTTCACATGCTATATATGTAACCGATCTGATGAAATAAAGTGAGACTTCGATTGATTCTAAACACGTTATCAACATGTTGCTCTCCATCGAGCGAATGGATGCCGAGGAACCTCCCCTTAGTGGAGACGACGCAACCTAGGCCTTGTCCTCTCCGTTCGCTACCTCGTCGTCGGCACGGGGTACTCAAGGTGTCCCGCGCCATGAGTGCAGAGGAGACATCGGCCCCGACGGGCTACTCCTCTCGAGACGGCACCACGCTGCCCCGCGGCCGGCCATGCGTCGCGCCTCGTGGCTAACAAAAGTCGTCCTCGATGTTGCTTAATCTGAAATGTGGCTAACAAAAGAGACAAGGTGTACATGTTGTATATGTATATGTCATCCATTTTTACTTCCCTTGGTTTTTGGGCATATGACACATGTATACATGAGTAACTTTCATAGTTCATAAAATATAAAGCCAAAATATTATCACAAGAAGTAGAAGGCATGAAAATATTGCAACTCAGTTTGCACATATAAGTGAAACTCTTATTAATATCAAAATATTGAGAATGTTCATTATTAAACCATCCCAACACTGGTAAATAAACCTTAGTTGCATCAAATTTACATGCTACAACATGCTTAAATAAGCAAACATGCAATAAGTCATTTGACACAGAATCATCACCAAGATTAGAGGTCATATCAAAATGATTAAACATTAGTTATTTTGCATGAACAGTCAATTCAATAGGTGCACTCAAAATTGTTGGTATTTCAGCTGTTTGATCACATGATGCATTCATGGCAGTAACATGATTCTCTAAAATAGGTTGTGTGCTCAAATCAACAGGTAACTCAACACATGATGCATCCAAGTTAACTAGGCATGCATCATTCTCATCTGGAGTTATATCATGAATACCTTTACTGTTACCTTGTTGCAAAGACGTAGCTGATGTAGGTACGGATGATGACAATGTAAAATACACTTGAGATGATGTCGCGCTCACAATCTGAGGTGTGATTGCTCTAATAGGTGCAACAGTGGAGGAACCAACCGGTGGTGGTGAGCATAAATTGGAATAGTAGTTGTTGTAGTCACCCAATGCATCCTCCTGTAGCTGTCTCTCAAAGGTACAAGCACGAACATGCATACCAGTAATGCAATGAGGAATATACTGAAATCTTGCGCGAATATCATGGTTCAAACCACCAAAAAATCCATTCATTGTGTCATCCTCAAATTCTTCTATGTCACAATGATGCATATAAGATTTGAACTCTTGGTAGTAAGCATGAACAGTGTTACTGCCTTGTTTTAATTGTTCCAATTTGCGAAGCAATTCATGACGATAGTAAGGAGGGAAAAACCGTTGTCCCGTTACAACTTTCAAATATTTCCAAGTTGTGGGTTGGTTATCAATGTTTTTCTTATAATGTACACTTGACCAAATAGAAGAAAAACCAGTAAATGCTCCAGTGGCAGCTCGTACTCTCTCAAGTTCAGAAAAATCATGGCTAGCAAAAATGTGTTCTACCTCAAGCTCACAAGCTAGATAAATAGCAGGATTAAATCTACCCTCAAATGACAGTAAAGAGATCACCTGACCATGTGCTTGTGTGTGTTGTCCCACCTCTCGTGATGGTGAAGATGTATCCGACGTCCAAGAACTTCTATCTTCGGAACCTGTCATGATTAGTAGAAACAAGAAACAAAATTTGAGAATAATGTTCCTATGAACTACTAGGATGTGGTGGTAAAGCGCTCACAGTAAAGAAAATATCAATATCTTACAAGTTCTTACCATGCAGCAGGTGGTGATAGGCAACCAGCGGTATCAAATAACTCTGAAGATTGAGTAAAGCGACTGCGAGGGGAACGTACGTATACACGATGTAGAAATATGTGGAGCTTGTAAGGCTTAAATATATAGTAGCAAAAGATTAGTAATAATCAATTCAGAGATGCAATGTTGAATAAACGCTCAACGGTGGTACTGTGCTGGTCCTAGGCTAGACCGTACTAGAGACGCGAGCCTAGACCACTAATGAGATCACGGCGTAGCACAACTAGCATCAATAAAGGATATGAAGTATCTCTGGACAATAAGATATAAGTGAAGATCACAATGGCGGGAACTTGCGTATTCCATAGCATTTTCCATGACCCCTCATCATTGTTTGTACTTGAGGATCCGGTCGTAGGATCAGGATTCGAAATGAGCGGATCGTTAGAGGGGAGGTTAGGCGACTGCAGGGCGACGCGCCCGGGGCGCAGCGGTCGGCAGCGCAGGCGGACTGGACGCTGGTTCGACGGGGTACGGGTGCTCGTCGGTGCGGGGACGCCATTCCCCATCTCCTGGGCCAGGGCTGGAGCCGGGCGGCAACCGGTTTTGGGCGCTCGCCGTGGCAATTCGGAAGACGAAGACGAGGGTGCCGGGGAGCCGCGGAAGGCGCCGGCGGGGCCGATGGTGTGCGACTTCATTGTCTTTGCGACGGAGTTGGGGCGCGGTGCTGTTGGCCATGGACGCCGCTTCGCGCCTGGTGGCAGGGGCTCAAGGGCGATGGCATCTCGTGTATGGCATCCGTCGTCCCTGGCGAGTAGGAACTCGGCGGTGGCCGTGACCTGCTCGATCCGGGCGCGGGTGGCGGCGGTCGTGGCACCCCCAAGTGAGGTGTGGGGTCGAGTGCGGCTTGGTCGTGCCTTCCTCAGCCTTCTGCACGACGGCCAGAGGCGGCGCTGGCGGGCGTGAGGAGCGCGTTGGCTGTGGCCCCCGCGCAGACACCTAGGATTGGTGAGACTGGGCCACGGGCCATGGTGACTGGAGTTGGGCCGCAGTCAGAGGCTGTTGTGGTTGGGCCCGATGGGGAGTGTGGTCTTAGCGCGTTGGGCTCCCAAGCGGAGGGCTTGGGCCTGGTTCCAGATGGGCTAGTTGGGCCTGCCCCCACTAGGACGTTGCAGCGGCCCGCATCTGGCTATATATGGCTGCGGTGGGGCTGTCGGGACCCTAGTTTAGGGTTTCCCGCATCCATTCGGGAGGTGCGGCAGCTAGCTCACTCATCTCACTCTCTCCAGATCCCTCCCCCTCCTCCACCCCTTATGATCTCATACGCGGCGGTGGTGATGGGAGATCTGCGGGCGGACAAGAGGCCCATGAAGAGATCCGACCAGGAGGCGGAGCGACGGCGGGAGCGGGAGCTGCGCGACAAGGCCATGCGTGCGATGCAGGGTCGGCAGGGCAATGGAGATGCGCGGGAGTCACCCGACTTCTCACAGGAGCAGATGTGGCGCGAGGGGGATTGGGGTCCTCCTCCCCCATGGTGGATCCAGCAACAAGAAAAGAAGAGGAAGAAGAAGCCGGGCCAACGATGCCGCGAGTTCGAGCGCAAGCCTACGGACCACCCATTCTGTGGTGGTGGCCATGGGGATCCGCTTGCCAAGAAGCCTAGGGCTTTCGACGAGCCACTCGTGGTGGCGTCCCCGTCTTCTTCCAAAGGGATGGCGTGAGAGCCCATTCTGGTGGAAGATGTCCCTGAGGTGGAGTGTTTCAAGTGCGGGCGCTCGGGCCATTTTCAGTCCAAGTACACCTTCAAGCCGTTGTGCGTGCTGTGCAAAGAGGAAGGGCATGCCTCTGCTAATTGCCCGACCCGTGGGCGACCACTCAACCTCCAGATCATGGGAAGCGCCATCTCAGGTGAGGTCTTCTTCTGCTTACAGTTCGATGAAGATGCGGAGGCGGACGGGTCGAGGGACCTGAGGGTCGAGAATGCGGCCATTCTGTCGGCGGATCCTGGCAAGCTGAACTTGCGTATTCTTCAACAAGAGCTCAAGCACATTGTGGCAGGGGATTGGGATTGGCAGGTGTCTGAAGTGGGGGACAATGACTTCCTGGTGGTCTTTCCCTCTTCTGACCTGCTGCACATGGCCAAATCCAGTGGTAAGTTTTTCCTCCCGATCAATGATATCACGACAAGGGTGCGTGACATGCTGCATGAAGAGATTGAGCCTATGACGATGCCCGAGGCATGGGTCAAGCTATATGGCATCCCTAAGAAACACCGTAGGGTGGAGCGCATCATGGAGGGGCTCAGGATGTTGGGCCGTCCAATTGTGGTCGACGAGCTCTCTCTCATTAGGTTGGGGCCCGTGAGAATGAAACTTGCGTGTAAGGCACGGAGAAGCTCAAAGACACTGTTGAATTGTTGTTTAACCACGAGGGTTACCAGGTCAAGGTGGAGCTCGAGCGTCTGCCCAAGCGAGGAGGCGATGGTGGTGCTCAGGGGCCCAGCTCTTCGGACAAATAACCCCCAAGCAATTCTGATAAGGCACGTCGCTCCCTCTCCCTGGGCAGCAACAACAAGAGAAACAGTGGAGCTGTGACTAAGGACAAAGATGCTGCTGGTGGGAAACATGACACCGATGAGAATGTCGATGTGGAGATGGGGGTTCAGGAGGACGAACCGGAGGACAGTATTCAGGACACGTCCATTGACACCGAAACCTGGGACAAGCTGGGAGCTACAGGAGTGGGAGCCATGGTGGTGGCAACCCAGGACACGACGGTGAGTGTTCCCCCTCTGGCTCGCACTCTGGTGGGAGCCTTTGATGAATATGGCTCCAACCTGTCGCTGCCGGTCCTGGAGATGGTCGTTGATCCAAGGTGGAAACACCTAGGGGTAGGGAGGGGGGTCCCTTCTACCCTCTTCCCCAGTGGCAATGGGTGTGGACTCGGGCTGCATTTTGAATGAAGGGTCTGACATCTTCAAGGAGGCGAGGCTCGGGCAGGCAGCCCAAGAAGATGGCGGGGAGGAAGTTGGGTTCCAAGGGGGCAACCCCTTAGGCCCCTGACTCGTCGATGGCCCTATGGGGCGAGCTTGGCACGACGTTGGCGGCGGCGGGGACAGGTGCCAAGGCCAAGTGCTCCAAGGCGACCCCGGTGGTGCAGAGGGTGCCCAACGTCAGGGCCAAGGCCAAGCTGGGCGACATGACGTCCATGGAGAGCGCCAAGCTTTGCCTTGCCGACAAGAACATGGAAGCATCAGGTAACCCGCTACCTCTTTTAGGATTTTAAATGCCTTCTCGGATGAGCATCTGGCTTCAATTTTGAGCGGTAGTGGCGTGGCGGTGACGGCCAGTAGTGGCGATATCCTTTCCTTGGTTGCCGCGACTGCTGCTAGGTGCGCGGCTGCGACTGAGGGGTCCATGGCACCAGTTGGGAACGATCTGGGATCTATGCCCAATGGGGATACAGAGGCGAGGGATGCCTCAGATATCCCTTCTTCCAGTCGCGTTCGGCTAGGAAGCGCGTGGCTAAAACGGTGAGCTCCAAAGGAGTTCGCCTTCAGAATCGAATCATATAATGCGTTATCTCTTTTGGAATATTCGGGGCTGTGGACACGTAGGGCATCGTACGCAACTTAGAGAGTACATGGTGAAAGAACGCATCAATGTAGTGGTGTTGCAAGAGACGATTAAGGCCGATTTCACTTTTAGAGACTTACTTGCTATTGATCCTCTTCAACATTTTGATTGGCACTGGGTGCCTTCCACTGGTCACTCGGGTGGCCTCCTGATGGGTTGTAACGTGATGCATGTGATGTAATTGTGTGGGAGTATGGTGTGTTCTACACTGCTGCTACTGTTAGACACCGTGTCTCCTGGTTGTCCTGGGTGGTTGTGGGCATGTACGGCCCTGCGGACCATGCGAGATCAGCCGAGTTTCTTTCGGAGCTCACCGATTCGGTTGGATCAAACAGGCAACCGACCTCCCTCTGATCATGGGCGGTGATTTTAACTTGATCCACTCGGGGGTGGAGAAGAACAACGACAATGTGGACTAGGCTAGGGTGTCCATGTTCAACAACGCAATTGCGGCAACGATGTTACGCGAAGCCAAACGTACAGGAGCAAGGTTTACTTGGACGAACAAACAACTGCATCTTGTATGCAGCATGGTCAACCGTGTGTTCTTTACACCTGAATGGGAAGTGCTTTTTCCCCTGTGCTCCTTGGTGGCGGAGACGCGGATTGGCTCAGACCACCTCCCCCTCATTTTCTCCTCCGAAGAGGAATTCATTCATCGTAGTAGTAGATTCTACTTTGAAACGGCATGGTTCAAAGCAGAGGGCTTCAAACTCATGGTCAATGAGCGGTGGTCGCTCATTGTATCGCAGGTAGGATACCAACGGGGCCCAGCGGAGTTCTGGATTGCCGCAGTTGCCAAGATGTGTGTGTATTTATGCAGTTGGGGGGCTAACCACGGTAGCAAATCGAAGAAGGAGCGAGCTAGAATTTTAGATGAGATCGCAGCACTGGATGTACAAGCCGACGCCAGACTTTTCTCCGAAAGCGAGTGGGCACATAGATATGCACTTGAAAACCAAGTCCTCGCTATTCTCAGAGCAGAAGAGGAGTACTGGCGCCGTAGGGGCGGCGTCAAATGGGTGACTAAGGGAGATGTGAGTACTAGCTACTTCCACGCATTCATGAATGGTCGGAAGCGTAAATGCTCTATTTTGCAGCTCACTTCGGACAACGGCCTCCTAGTTACCAAAAACGAGATTGCTAGCCACATTTACGAGTTTTTCATCGGTCTTTTGGGGACGGCGGAGGAAAAAATCTTGTACCTGCGGGAGGATCTATAGGATCCTTCCGAGCGGGTGTCGCAGGCGGAAAATGAAAGGTTGGCCCTGTCCTTCCTGTCGGAGGAGATTGACAAGGTGCTGACTGATATGAAGATGGACACGGCGTCGGGCCCCGATGGATGGCCTGTGGAGTTCTTTAGGAAGTTCTGGCCTTGTCTTAAGCATATCTTCTATGCGTTAGTGAATGGCTTTGCGCTAGGTACGGTAGACCTGTCCCGTCTAAACTATGGTGCTATCAGCCTCATCCCTGAGGTTAAGGGCGCAGATAATATTAAACTGTTTAGGCCTATAACGCTTATTAACGTGCCTTTCAAGCTCTGTGCGAAGGCATACACCACTCGTTTAGCGCCCATTGCACAATGAGTGATCCTCAAAAGCCAAACCGCCTTCCTCAAGGGACACAATATTCTGGAAGGACCGATAGCGCTCCTTGATATTGTGCATGAGCTAAAGCGCACCAAAGGGAAGGGTGTGCTGCTTAAGCTCGATTTTGAAAAAGCCTACAACCGAGTGAACTAGGAGTTCGTTCGGGAGGTGCTCCTCAAAAAGGGCTTTGAGGCAGGCTTTGTTCACTATATCATTCACCTGGTCAGTTGTGGACAGACGGCGGTGATGATAAACGGTGAGGTCGGCAAGTTCTTCTGCAACAAAAGGGGCCTCCGACAAGGTGACCCTAGCTCGCCGCTTATTTTTAATTTTGTTGCGGACGCCCTGTCGGCTATGCTCGCCAAGGCCAGAGCGGCAGGGCACATAAAAGGGTTGGTGCCCCACCTCATCCCCGGGGGGTGACTCACCTGCAATACGCAGACGATACGATGCTGCTTTTTGAGCCTGACAACAATAGCATCACATCGATCAAGTTGCAGCTCCTTGCCTTCGAGATCCTTTCGGGGCTGAAAATAAACTTTCTAAAGAGTGAGGTGATCACCATGGGAATGGGACACCAAGAGAGCACGCGTGTTGCAAACCTACATAATTGCAAGCTTGGGGGCTTTTCGATTAAGTACCCAGGCTTTCCGATTTCCCATCGAAAATTATCAATTTCCGAGTGGGAGCCACTTTATGGCAAGGTGGTGAATAGGGTTAGCCCATGGCGTGGGAGGTTTATGTCGTCGGCGGCTAGGTTGATCCTTACTAACTCTAGCCTGTCCTCCCTCCCACTCTTCACGATGGGAATGTTCCTACTGGCGGATGGGGTTCATGCCAAGTTTGACACCCCTCGCTCCAGATTCTTTTGGGAAGGAACTGGAATCAAGCGGAAATACCACTTGGTCAAGTGGGCGGCAGTGTGTAGGCCTAAAAAATTCGGAGGCTTGGGGATCACCAATTCCAAGCTTATGAATGTAGCCCTCCTCACCAAGTGGTGGTGGCGCTTAGCCCAAAAGGAGTCGGGACTCTGGGCTGGTCTCCTCTAGGCAAAATACTTCCCGGATGGAAATCTGTTTACAGCAAAACCTTTGGGATCGGCGTTCTGGAACGGGATCCAAGCGGTCCGCCCGGCGCTCACGGTAGGGGCCCATTTTGATGTGAACAACGACATGTCCACTCGGTTTTGGTTAGATAATTGGTTAGAGGATAGCCCGCTTTGGCATTCCTACCCTCTGCTCTACCAATTAGCCACGGACACCAACGTGATGGTTGGCGATGCCCTTAGTACCTCACCGCTGGTGATTTACTTTATGCGCCCCTTCTCTACGATGGAAGCGGTGAGCTGGGATGAACCGGTAGCCAAAATAGGTAACATACAACTCAGCTTGGGGTCTGATTCGGTCACTTGGGGCCTGGCAACGTCCTGAAAATTCTCGGTAAAGTTCATGTATTCCAAGATGACCGAGGGAAACACCTCGGACATAGCTAGGGGGTTATGGAAGGTTGGTTTGCCACTCAAGACTAAGATCGTCTTGTGGCAAATATTTAGAAACCGTCTTTCGATGGCGGATAATGTGGCTAAGCGTAACGGCCTATCTGATGGGTTTTGCGTCGTTTGTGGTGTACATGAGGATGTGGATCACATGTTCTTTCAATGCGCATTAGCTAAGTTTACGTGGAGTGTCGTTAGGGAAGCATTTCACAAGAATTGGAATCCAGCGTCGGGTTTGGATTTTCTATCTCTGCTACAAACCTAGAAGGGGGCTAGTGCAAGGATGGTGTGGCGTTACGTAGGGGCGCTATTGTGGTCTCTATGGACGATCCGAAACAAAATTACGATCGAGAAAAGATTCCCCTCTCACACAGCTGACATTATTTTTAAATGTCATCTCTTCCTACAGATCTGGACACCGTTGGGGAAGCAACGAGATGCTAAGCGCATGAGAGCAATCATGGAGAAGATCCGCAACACCCTTACACATGTCCGTCAATCTACGTAGCTGATCTTCACTTTTGGAGTCTTTGCGTGGCGCCGGGAGGCGGGATTTGGTGCTTCAGTAGAGCTATTTTATGTACCTTGCCTCCTGTATTTTGGACTTAGCCCGTTGATCCTTTGTGTTCTTTGTGTTGTTATGTGTGATCTGAACCTTGTGGTCTATAAGATCTGGAACCTTTGTGGATGCTGCCTTGTGGCTTTATTAATTTAAAGCCGGATGCTTCACTACAAAAAAAGACACATCCATGACATTTTGGGCCGAACGAATTTTTTTCTGTCATACTTATGACACTTCTATGACGATAATTGTGACAAAACCCGGTATCATCATAGATATGGTGGGGTCCTAATTCTATTACAAAAAATCATGATAGAAAATGGGCTTTTCGTCCTGGGCGGGCCGGAGACGCAGCTGCATGACATTCTTTGAGCCGTCCATGAAGGAAAAAACCGTGGTAGAAGCGAGGGCGAGGAAAATATCGGGGAGTTCCCGATTACGGTGGGTGGTCGGGGGCCGAGCGATGCGTGTTTCTCTCGTACGTACACGCGTGTGTGCGAGGTGTTGGGCTCTAACTGAACCCGAGCAATTGCACTGCAGGCTACGCGTTACTGAACCCGAGTGATCGATCGATCCCTTGTTGTTAACTGAACCGAGTGATTCCTTCGCTACTGCTGCTAACTGAAGCGATCGAACACTGCTGCCTCCTTCCCTGGTTGATGAACAGTGAGCGTTGTTGAGGGGTTTGGATGAACAGTTCCCGGTGGGGGGTTGGATGAATAGGACCCCTGGTAGTAGAGGCCGTTGCCGCTGGATGAACAGTATCCCGATCGATCGAGCCGTGGATGAACAAGACCCGTGGAGGGCTGGATGAACAGGACCCGTGGAGGGCTGGTTGAACAGTAGCCGGTGGAGGGTGGAATGAACAGTAGCCATGGAGGGGTGGTTGAACAGGACCCCGTGGAGAGGGCTGGTTGAACAATAGCCGGTGGAGGAGCGCGGTGGAGGCTGGATGAATAGGAGCCCGTGGATGAATAGTCGCAGGTGGAGGCTGGAGGAGGTTCGACGGTGGGATGAAACAGTAAGCCACGTGGAGGCTGAGGAGGTCGACGGTGGAGAATGAACAGTATCCGTGAAGTCCCGTTTGGCGGTACGCCACACCCCTTCCCGTATGAACTGGACCGGCTGCTTCGACCGTAGAGGCACTCCAACACAAGTCGTTCTCCGGTTTGGCGGTACGCCACCACCCCTCCCGAATCAAGAGGACCCTGTTTTGGACCGTTTGCGACGCCAGACTCCTCCCGATGAACAGGATCCCGTTTCGAACCGTGGCGGGTCGAACACAAGGCCGTTCCCTCCGTTTCTGCGGTACGTCAGGCCTCGTTTCCATCACCTGTTCCGTCCAAGCCAGTTGGCTCCCGATGACACGACGACGCATTCCGTTCCGACCCAGCCGTTTGCCTCCCATGATCACACGATGGCGCAGCTTCTTCCATTCCAACGCACCATGTACACGAGCCTGGCTAATGTTACGTATGCTCCGAATAGGCAGTCGAACCCTGCCCGTATGTACGTACCGTGGCCGTATTTTTTTCTTGCACCCTGGCCGCTGTACGTACGTGTACATGCTACGTGCCGCCTCTACTACGACACGTGCGCGCCTCTACATCGACCAGTATGTACGTATACATTCGCGACCAGAATGACAATGCTACGTACGCTTCGACCAGGTGGGTCCCGACTGTCAGGCACTTCCTTTTGTGCGAAGATGTAGCTGGTGGGTCCCAGCAGTCAGGGGGGAAACTTTTTTTCGCGAAATACGGTGGCCCGTCCGGTGGGTCCCTGCTGTCAGGTGGAGGAATCATTATTTGTCGCGTAATAAGGAGGCACTTCCTTGCTACGGCCGTGGACCCAGCTGTCAGCCTCTCCACGTACAATACTCTTCCGATGGAAGTCGTTCCTTGACCACGCTGACCACGCCGCGCCGAGAGCACCAAGGCGCTGGACGACGGCGAGGCCTAGGAAGGGGACGACGCGGAGCCGGGGAACACGCGGCAGTGGTTGCCCACGCGGAGAGGAGTACGAGGGTTCACTGGTTCGGCTGCGGTGTGAGGCTGCCGTTGCCACAGAATAACAGGGGGTGTGGGTTAGTAGAGGGATGGCCAGGCCAGCAGTGGGAGTAGTAGGGGGTGGTGAGGCCTCCGCGGCATCACAACCGGCCATGGGAGGCAGGAGCACGCGACACAACCGGCGCTGCTTTGGGTGGCTGGAGCAAGAAGACCAGAGGTTGAAGAAGCACTAGGGACGTTGGATGGACATCGTACGGTCACTGGAGCTAGAATCGTTCATATTGACTAAGTTGACAAAGCCCTCCGCCCCCGTCAACTTAGTAGGCCCACAAGTCAGCCTCCCACTATGGTGGGTCCCAGCTAGCAGGGGTATTCATTTTTTTGTGCGTAATAAGGAGGCACTTCCTTGCGTGCGAAGATATAGCTGGTGGGTCCGACCTGTCAGCGGGGGGAACGTTTTTTTCGCGAAATACAGAGGCCCTTCCGGTGGGTCCCAGTTGTCAGGTGGAGGAATCATTATTTTGCACGTAATAAGGAGGCATTTCCTTGCGTGCGGCCGTGGACCCAGCTGTCAGCCTCTCCACGCATAGTCTACTTCCGATGGATGTCGGTCATTGACCACGTTGACCACTCTGCGCCGAGCGCATCCAAGGTGGTGGACGACGGCGAGGCCCCGGACAACAACGACTCGGAGATGGGAAGACGCGGGAGTAGAGTCGCAGACGGAGAGGTGTAAGAGGGTTAACTGGTTCTGGTGCGGTGTGGTTCGACAGTCGGTGGAGAAGAACAGGAGGTGTGGAGGGGTGGAGGGATGGCCTGGCCAACGGTGGGGTAGCGCTTCACAGTGAAGCGTGCTAAGGAGAGCTGCTAGCAGCAGGAGGCGGGATCAGGTGGTCCCGGCGGCGCTGGAGGAAGAAGACGAGAGATTGAAGATGGATGCCGGTCGTTGGATGTAAATCCAACGGCTAACGATGTCAGAATCATTTGTTGACTAAGTTGACAACGACTTGCGTTGGCTTCGACCTATTGGCCCACATTTCAGCCTCCAAAAATGTGGCACGTATTCAACCCATTTTTTCAGAATTTACAGTCAATTTGATCTCTTTTTTAGAATTACAGTCCATTTGCTGGGCTGGGTGAACAAATAATGTAGCGTCCATGTGGCCCATTTATTTTTTTCCTAAAAAATTACAGGCCATTTGCACTTTCTCGATATACACGATTTTGCTGGGCTGATTCTAATTATAATGTTGGGTTGGGCGCAGCAATGTTATCAAAAAATAAACAGGGGCTGAGCATTTTGTTATAAATATATTTAAATAATAAGTGATTTATTATTACATTGGTCCTTAAATCTTACCAAGCTTTTGTACACAATCACCAGGATTTTCGTTGCCAAAAAAATCCAGGATTTTATTGTTAAGAAATTATTTTTATAAGTTAATAAGATGTGGGATATTGTTTTCTTACATATGTAAGTATCTGTTAAATATATGATGACAATAACAATAATATATAATAACATATAAAATAATTTAAATATATATAATATAGTTAGAAGGGAAACATAAGTTGGACCAGGCATTCCTATTCTTATATAGAAAAATAGAACAGACCTCTGCGTTTTCTTCAAAAAAATACATAAATTGGGCTGCCGATGTTTCAGGAAAAATAAAACCTCGGATGGGAGGTCCATAGGCCGGTCGATACATGACGGCCCTCAAAAAAATACAAACCGGCATGTCGTGGGCTGCGCATGTTAAAAAAGAAAGCCTAGACGGGGCAGCCCAAAACCCAGCTGATACTTGCTGCCCCAGTGATAATAAATGATACCTGCCAGCTCCCCGGCTTCGTTGTGAATTTATCTCCTATAGTAACTACGTTGAAGCACCTAAAAAATGTAACTATGTTGACAAACCCGTGGGCCCCAACGTCAGTATAGCATTAGGAGGAAGTATTTTTTTGATGAGGCACTTGCTTGCGTACGGCCATAGACCTGGTGGGTCCCGACTGTCCGCCTCTCCACGTATAGTCCTCTCCAGATTCCTCTTGTTTGTTCAGCATGTTCACAACAGCAGACAGCGGCGCCGCGGCGAGCGCACAAAGGCGCAGGACCACCTGAGGCAGTGCCCTATTTCTAACGAAAGTACCAAACTAGCCCAGTGGCCAAGTGACACTACCCGACAGGCGACAGCTCTTCCGCCCGGGTTCGATTCCACCTGATGTAGGGAAAATATCTCCAATTTTTTTGCCTCTGCCATTATTGACATGTGGGTCCCCATTGTCATCTACGCACACCACGTCCAACACTTGCCAAAACTTCGTCCCTCGTTTTCTCTGTTTTTCGCACACTCGACATTGTGTGGGCATTTTGAAAATAGCATACCTTTTTGACTGTGCATCATATGAAGATGTGCTATGCATGAATGTTGATCAGCATGATGTTAACTGGCTGGTAGTTCCATTTTCGACCATGAATAAAACTTCCAACATGATGTTAACCCTGTTTGAAAAGGCCGTGTTAATATAAATGCTCTGCCTCTGAAAGTTGCAGTTTCTTATCTGAAACTGAACTTGCAGTTTCTTATCTGAAACTGAAACTTGCAGTTTCTTCTCTGAGAATCACATTGTCTGCACTTTTATACTCCTATGAAACTACATTTTTAAGTGCTAAAAATAGATCTCTAGAATTCATAAAATACTTCATATGCTCAATACTGCAAATCTGAAATTCAAAAGACATTCATATCTGAAAGTACTCTCAAAATACACAACACAAAACACAATTCACAACCTGCAAATACTGACAACCCTAAGCTCCTCCTGACAATTCACAACCTGCCCGACTATTGGGCTGGGGGGGCAGTCCCCTCCTATTCCTCGGCGGCAGACAGCCGCCCCGTGAGACGATGTGAACGGCGAGGGAGAGGATGGCGGGGAAGCATCGTCGGGCCAACTGCTTTTCTCCTCTTGCAGTTGGGTTCGGTCGACGAAGACTCCACCGGCTCGCTCTGGCACGACACCCTCACAAACGGCACCCTGTAGATGCTCGATCCTTCAATCTCTGGTGGATGCTCCATCTGGGATCGATACTCCCGCCACCGCTCCCTCACGATCGGATTCGGTGAATCTGTTTGCTCCATGGCCCGGAGGAGCAGCTCTATGTACTCCCGCGCGACTCCCTTCGGGAGTATCGCCGCCTTTTCGCTCTGTTGCAGATATTTGGCCATGGATGTCGCCGTCGCCGCTAGTTGGTCCTTGTTGTCAAACCAAGACTGTATCTCCAACATCCTAGCTAGCTTCACAGGGTCGCCGTCTGCGATCCTCACGTATCGGTTGTACTCCTCCATCGATCTACTTCTCCACAACACCTTCACTCGCCGGCGGTGGTTTTGAATGGAAGAGGAGAGGAGCAGCGCTGGTTTTGGATTAGAACGGGAGAGGAGCGACGCTGGTTTTGGATTGGAACAGGAGAGGAGGGGCGGTGGTTTTGAAATGGAAGAGGAGAGGAGCGGCGCTGGATTTAGATTGGAACAGGAGAGGAGCGGCGGTGGTTTAAGAGGAGAGGAGCGGCGCTGGTCTTGGAAGTATTTTTTGTTTTGCGTATTTTGGGTCAAAGTTTGACCACGTACTGTATTTGACAAGCAAAATGTGAATGCATGTCACCAAAAATTGTATCGTTTGGTTCGTATCTGAATGTACTTTCAAATTATATTATTTTTGCAACGTATAACATATATTTTATTTGTGAAAATCATGGTCAATTATGACCCAGAATAAAAGGGAGACTAGTTAATGTGGGGTCGCTTTCTTAATTGAAGGGTAAATTGATTTTGATTTTGATCCAGTCACAGCGCGCCGGCCCTCTCGTCCAATTCTAAATCGCTGCCGCACGCTCCTCTCCCTCTTCTCCATTGCAAAACCACCTCCTCTCCTCTCCATCATCTCCATTCCAAAACCACCGCCTCGCCTCTCCCTCTTCTCCATTGCAAAACCACCTCCTCTCTCCTCGGACGAGGATCCCCTGACGTAGCCCATCCTGCCATTGAGACACTGACACATGGGTCCCACCAAGCGCGGGGCCCACCTGTCAGCGACCGAAAGGCAGGGAAACCTCTCCTCTCCATCATCTCCATTCCAAAACCACCGTCTCGCCTCTCCCTCTTCTCCATTGCAAAACCACCCCCTCTCCTCTCCATCATCTCCATTCCAAAACCACCGTCTCGCCTCTCCCTCTTCTCTATTGCAAGACCACCGTCTCTCCTCCCATCTTCCAAAGCTAGCACCGGACCACTCAGAAGGACATCTATGGAGAGGATGCAGCAGCGAATCAGGCAGATCGCCGGCGGCGACCAGGCAAAGTTAGCCAGGTTGAAGGAGATCCTTACTTGGTTTGACAATGAGTGGGAGATTTCGAGGACGGTGAGGGCCATGTGGCAATGTATGCGAAAGAGCGAGACGGCGGCGATGTACTCCTCGGCGGCAGTCACGCCGCAGTCCTTCGAGTTCATCGAGTATCTCCTCTGGGCGATGGAGCAGACAGATTCGCCCGAGGCGAAAGTCAGGCGGAGGTGGTGGGCATACAGGTCGAAGGTCGAGCACCAGAGGATAACAAATCGATCGAGTACGGTGTGCCGTTCGTGAGGGTGCAGAGCCAGCCGGAGCCACATGAGTATTCGTTCTACCACCGCAAGAGGAGGCCGGATGGCGCGACGTCGCTTCCCCGCCGTTCTCCACGGTTCCCTCGACGCTCGCCTCGTTTCAACGGCGTCGGTAGGGTTTAAGGTAAGCTTCGCACTAACCTAATCTTCCATCTGCTCATGCTTACAATCAGTGTGACAGCTAATAAAAATCATGCTTACTGTCAGTCTCCGAGTACTACGCCAATCACCCTAAAATAGCTCTGGACCTTTGGGTCAAAGTTGTGACACTGTGTACAAATAAAGAAAAATAGATTGGTGCTTCTTTCAGAAAAGAGTACTCCCTAGAAAACTGCCAATATAAGCTACTAGTATTTTTTTTGAAGTCTAAGCTACTAGTATTTGGTTAGAGGATTTGCTGCCGAGTAAGGTCCGTCCACAGTGAGTGCCACACATGCCACTGGTGGTGGTGGATGCCAATGCTTAGATGGAGCAGGGTTGGTGTCGGTAATTTTTACTTGGCACCTCGCACTCTGCATATATGCCGGTTCCATCCGTACATCTGTGCAGTTCCACCAAAATGCAGCTGAATAACCCTGTTTGCACAGATAATGAACAAGCATGATTAAATTATAGTGGCACTAGTTGATGAAACATACAGTAATAAATAGAAGAAAATATTGCGATAGTATCATGTATGCCATGCTGCGAGGGCGAGATGGGCCCTGCGACGCCTCATACGGTACGCCTCATACTGGAAATCGAGTAATTGACCCAAGTCTCCCCGATACACCTTCTGCCAGTGATGAACATCAGTGTACAACGGTAGTACAAGGAGGGGCCTTGAGACATTCCAATCTCTATTTTTGTGCAGATCAACTAAAATTAAGCACCCCAGTTTGCAAAAACGCTTAAACATTAACAATGGGACTAGTTGATGAAACATATACTAACAAAGAGAAGCACTTTCTTTATCTACATTGGAAATGAAATGATAGAGAGGACACTCGCTCTATTTTAACTGTATTATTACTTCATTTTACCAGTGGCACTAGGGTCGAGCAGGTGGCAAACGAGGTGTACCGTGCGTCGCAAGGATGGAGGCCGGGGGTGCTTAGACTGGGATGCTGAAGCTGGCTCTATCTTCCCCCCTAATGTTTCTGTGGTAGCATTTGGGTTGTAATCCAAACTTGGTCGAGCTGGTGCTGCGTCCCCCTACCTGCCTAGCTTATGTGGCGAACTTGTCTCCTGCTAGTACTCAGTCCGGTCTAGTAGTAGTTGCATAACTGCCCGTTTACACTGAGATGTTGTCGGATAATGGTTCTCTATGGTAGGGTTTCTTTAATGAAATCCGAGGAAACCCCCTCTTTCGATATATAAAAAAATTATGTGGCACTAGCGGTGCCAAAACATTGCCTCAAATTAATAGTGCCACTAGATTAAGGTGCAAAATAATAACATTACTGCTTTATCATGGCAGTGCCAAAACAGTAGCACAAGAGCAGACTCAACATGCAGGATCTTTGGCAAACGGTCAGACCAAAAATCCACATACCTCGTGATGGGAACCATATCTGCAGTCAACGCCATCGTAGAAGGGATGACACCAGTCACCAACATGGATGATTCAATTCATGGGACCTTTTGGTGCAGTTCACCTAAAATGAAGCAATGTCCCATGAGCTAGCAGCTTCTTCTTCATTTTTTTAAGAAAAGGGCTTCAGCCCCGGTTCCATTTCCATCAGAAAACGAAACCCACAGAGCTTCATCTTCATTAGTTGCAATAAAATTGAGCAACATCAAGGTTGGTTGTGAAGCTCCTGGAATGTTCAACTATAATTTGGATATCATTTGTGCAGTTCAACTAAGATCAAGCGTGAAATGTATGTCTCTGTTTGCACAAAAAAGGTGGAAAGGAGGGTGACAAACAAGTGATGAAACATACATCAAATGAAAAGAAGCATGTTCCTTATCTGAATGGCAATCCTACAAGGACAGTAGCAATTTCTAAAGCAGCAGCATTGCTAGATATTAGTGTGGGCATTAGGATTAACTATGACAACCGTTAAATACGACATTACTTTAATGGTGCCATTGCTTCATTTTACCAGCAACATTACATTAACAGCTGCTACAGAGTCGGTATTTGGGCACGGGAGAGTAGGCGGACCAGGACAGTTGCATTTCTAACGAAAAGAAGCAACTTATCTTAATGGGAAATTTAGCAGGACATGAAAAAAGTGCCATTGATTCATATTACTGGAGGCATTACATTGAAAACAACATTGGTTTAACGTGTCCTTACTTTTAACAGTGCGACTGCTACATTTTACCAGTGGCATTACATAAGAGTGGCTCGGGGCAACAAACATCAGAACAGGATATCTTTCCTTTTTCAACCAATAGATCGGGTTTATATTGAGTTTGTACTGCGTTTCCCTTTATTTCCCTATTAGACCAAGAGACCAGTTGGATAGCCAGTCTCTGCTACTTTTCGCCCCCATTATTTCCTCTTTCGACCAAGTCCTAGATTCAGGTAACAGATCTTCCCCCACCCCCACCCCTTTCTTCCTTGTTTGAACCAAGTAGTACTAGATTCGAGTGCATGAACTACTTTTACCTCTTAACAGTCAAAATTTAGGTGGCTTTCGAACAGCCGATCGATCCTACCTATGAGGGGGCCTGGGAAATAGTAAAAGATACAAATGCAGCAACATCGGGAGCTCGGGAAGTAGAGCAAGGCCGGTTTCGAAGGAAGTTATACCTGAGGGTCGCCGGGATGTCGATAGGTGGGCGGCGGGAGGCCGGATCTGCCCACACTACGGCAACGAGGAAGAAGGGGTCGGAGGCCCTCCCTAGCCAGCAGTGCTTGGGAGAGAACGGCAAGGCACGCTGATCGGGACGCGCCGGCAGTGGGTAAGAGCCGTCGCCGAGGACGACCGCGTGAACGTTGCACCTTCTCACCTTCCCCGGCGGAGAGGATCCGGCTGGATCTGTGACCAGCGGTGAGCAGAGAGAGAGAGAGAGTGTGGCCACCGCTGTCGTGTTTAGATCTGGAGAGGACGAGACAATGTGAAGAGAGCAACACTAGCAAGCAAGCGCGGAGGCTCCTGCCTATATAGTGGAGTACTAGTTTTCTTTTGTCTACCGGAGCCGCTTGACCTCGTCAATGACTGTCGAGAAGTCTTCATGCACGTGCCCCGGAGGCGCAGTTGTCGTCATTTTGATCCGAAACACCGGATTATAACATATAACACGAAAAAATGCCACATGACAAGAAACCATAACCTCACTGCCCAAAGGAGACAACATGTGTGTGCAAACGCAATATGACCCGCGTTCCATTCGGAGAGCAGCGTGCCAGACCGGCCGACCGTCTGGGGTGCCACATGAACAAGACGGTGTGTTGTATACTCCGTACATGTGTACCGCTATTTTCTTGAGGCTTTGCTCCATGGCGCAATCCATGGATACAATATTAGTATACTGTACTATTTAAAAGTCGAGGGCAGGGCTTTTCCCGCGCGATAGGCGGGGCAGTTCCGCCTAGTCGGTTTGACAGAGACGCGAGAGGATGAGGGAGTAGGCTGCTGCAAACGTAGGGCTATGTGATTTGACAGCGAGTTACTGCTGGACAGGTGGGGCCCCGTGATTTGACTTGCCATTTTATCATTTTAACTGCGGCGCTACGACCGGCGTGAGTCTCCCGATTCCTGACCACCTCCATGGTAGACAGGTGCCTCTCCCAATGCTCCACCATGTAGAGGCTGGCTCTTGCATGAGAGCCCACTCCTCCTCTTTTTCCTTGCCTCTTTCCTCCACATATGCAAAAATGCCATGTAAGAAGGCTTATAGCCCACTATTGTACTTGCTCGTACAGGTGCTAAGCCTGCCACATAGGCATAAAGTCTGATGTGGCAAGTTAATTACTCCCTCTGTCTAGGTGTGCAAGTCATCTTACGAAAACCAAATAATCCCAAAACACTTAGGCGCGGTGCATACATCGTTTCTTGTTTCTTGACATATCAACCAATAAGAGATGTGGGGTGTGCATGCTTTTAATGACTTGAGACTACCATTTCATTGGAAGAGGTCACTCCTTGGCAAATGCAATAAATACTACGAAGAAAGAGATAGAGAGAAGTAAAAAAATACTCTTATAGCCAACCTTATAGCTAACCTTGTTGTATAAGTGATGACTATGTATGACATGCCAACATCAGATAGCCTAACGCACCGTGTTAAATCTCCAAGGGCGCGACCGCGCGAGCGAGGCGACGGTCGTGGTAGGCGCGACCATGATACGGGCTGCTGGCAGCCCTTGGATCTGAGATCGAACGGTCGCATGCTAAGTTGCTGAAAATTTGCAGAATAACCCTCCAGGATAGGATATTCACCCATAGGTCTAGAATCATGCCATGCAACCGTTCGATCTCAGATCCAAGGGCTCTCGGAAGCCCGTATCATGGGAGAATGGAAAGCTTCGTATCACCTGTAATTTTCCCGATGCTTGACATGACATCGAAAGCCATTTAATTGGGCGTCGAGTAGACATGACATCTAATTGGTCCCCCATAGTAATGTGCATGAATCCATTTATCAACCAGGCAAGCCACTACCCTGCCGTTCGCACGCCCCACTCAGCATTTTTACAAAAACCGCTGGCAGTTCTCGCTCGTACTCGTCCCCGGACGTCCTTTAACATTACAACAGTTCGCTCCTAGTCGTCCCGTCCTTTCACATTACGGCAGTTCCACTAATCCTAACCCTCCTCCCAAATCCATGGCGTCCCAAATCTCCATGATCAGCGGTGAGTACAAGGTTAGAACCATCACCGGCGATGAGTTCGACGTTATCTACACCCGTTCTTCCGCAATGGTGAAAGGATGCCTTGCTCGCTTCAGACGCATGTTCGAAAACTCAAATGATGAGTGGGTCGCTGTGGGCTAGATGTTGAGTACACCACAGTCCTGGGAAGCGAGAAGAATCTAAAGGAGGCAGAGAAGAAGAAGCCCGCCGTGATCCAGGTTTGTGTTCATGACTTATGCTTGGGCTACCACATATGCCATGCCGACGTTGAGTGCGAGGAATTTAAGAAGTTCCTCAAGGGCGGCCGAGTCAAATTCGTTACTGTAGACTTCAGGAACGACAAGGAAATCCTGGGTCGGATAGGCCTCATTGTAGGAAACCCCTTCGACCTCCAGAAGAAAGGGCTGGTGCCCTCCCATGATCATCCTCCAATGCTGACCCTGGCAGGAGCCATGGTTCATCCTTCGTACAGTACACTGAAGAAACCTCCGTTCTAGTTTCATCATGCATGGGAGTGGAATGTACTAGATATAGACCACATCCACTACGCTGCAATGGATGGCTACCTTTGTTTCAACATCTACAAGGGTTGGATGAAGAGCAAGAGCCAAGTGTGCGGCTCAAGCAAAGAAGTATCGCCCAAGAGGAAGAGGGACAAGGACGAAGTCGAGCACGTGGACGAGGAGTCCGAGTAAGGTGGCAGTGTCGTTGCTCATGGTGGTTCTAATGTAGTGTCTACCAGATTAGTTGCTTAGTTTAATTTCAGGTGTGCTTAGTTTTATTTGAGGGTGTGTTGTGCTGAGCCCCCAGCAGAACTATGTTATGTTCCTTCTCGTTACTTTAACTCTTCAATACGTACATACTAGTATTTCTTACAGTTCATCTTTTAGTTGGTATAGTACTACCACTCGTTTCTTCACATTATATACGTACAATATATATGGCCAACATCATATAGCCAGCAGTTTAGTTGTCAAAGAATTTCAGGGTGCTTAGTTTTATTTGAGGGGTGTGTTGTGCTGGACACCATTATTGTGACTCAAATCTCTTTGGCCATTTTATAATGACATAAATACCGATGGACCAACATGCCAGCTCTCCCTCTATCTCACTACAGTAAAATAAAGTGTGGGGCCTACTTGATCCCAACAACGTTCTTATTTTCCTGTAAAATTATTCGCTTGGTTAGTCCTGACAAGCGGGGCCACACTTATCATTGTGAGAATCGGCTTATTTTTGTCATATAACATGGTCAATGGGTTTGACGTGAAAATAACAATGTCTAATGGCATTTTTGAGCAAACATCTAACTTAACGATGGCATTTTTGAGATATCTAATTGCATTTTGAGCAGGCATCTCACGGATCGATGGCATTTTTGAGTAGTTGTAACTTCTAATGGCAAAACTGAGTAGTGATACACAACTAGTGGCATAAATAATAAGAACCCAAGAATTAAATAGGTATGCTAATTTCTTTAATATAATTTAGCACCCCATTTAAGCATGTACTAGCTTTTTTAATAGTACTATATGCATAATTTGGCGACGAGCGCTCTCTATATGTACCACCTTTTTTCTTTAATTTCATCTTGTTAGTTTTGCTCCATGGCGCAATCCATCGATACTACTACTGTACAAAAGTATACATTTTTTAAAAGGCTAGAGGGCGGGCAGTCTAGCTTGGTCGGTTTGAAGAGAGGCGAGGGCCTTTGTGATTTGATGGCTCATTACTGCTAGAAGGCGGGGCCTTATGATTTGACTGCTTGTATAAATGTGCCGACGACCTGAGGAGGAGCAAAGAACCGTGCGGTATACTCAAGTTTTCCACTGGAGTAGTACGATGGAGGAGCACGAAACATGGCAGCCTAGTGCCATATGGCGATAAAAAATGATCTAATTTGCTAGTCATCTCATTGTTAGCATTGTTCTATTCATGCCTCGCAGAGAACGTGACACGTGCGGTGAAACACCCGAATCAAAAGAAGAAACACAAGAGCAAAAGAAGTAGGCAGATTATCACCCCAGAAAAAGAAGGAAGACGCACACACAAGTCTAGGGCGCTGCTCTCTACTACATGAAGGGTTGCTGGCCGTGGAGTCGTAACTGCTTTTTCATCGCCTCCACGACCTCCATCTCCTTGCGCGTCTCCTCCACCATCTTCTTCATTCTGTCCATGACGCGGGATTTCTCGACGCAAGCCTTCATCATCTATTCCATGGCCTCATTACGTACCTTGACAGTAGCCGGGTGCTCGATGCGGAGCTTCGCCAACTCCTCCTTCTATTAAATGATGAGGGCCTGCAGCATCTTCATTGAGAAACTACTATTCTCATGCAGCTTCTTCTAGCCGGCGTTCTCCTCCTTCAGCAGGTCGAGCTCGTGGCAGAGCTTCGCCTTGTCCTCCTGAAGTTGCAGGATTTCGCCGGTCGCCTTCTTCTCCGAGGCAATGCTCTTCTTCAGCAGCATCACCAAGCCAACGGTCAACTCCCCCTGCTCATTGAGCTCAGCGGGCATGTCGTCGAGGATCTCCTTCAGCAACTCCACCAAGCCGTGGATGAACTCCTTCTGCTTATTGAGGTGCTTATTGAGCTGATCGGGCATGCCGTCGAGGGATAACGACTCCAGCGCCGCCAGCTCGGCATATTCGCCTCTGCAGCTTGGGCGCTCCTGGGAGCCATCGCCTGCCCGTGAGAGATCTTTCGAGGTCTCTGCGTGGCGGCGAGCCCTCTTTTTTTTTCCGCAGCCTTGGTTGCCGCTCCCTTGTTACGAGTAGTTCTCGACCTAGAGCTCTGCATACTGGCCATGGCAAGGACGAACGAAGAAGAAGGACTTATGAGGAGGAAGGTAGAGTAATTTTCGGTTAGGTAGTTCCCCTTTTTATAACCTAAGTACTAGCACTAGTACTAAAACTTGCATAGTGGAAACACACTCAGGTTTGGTACGTACTAGTAGGTGTGAGTAGGCTTGCACTTAATTGTAGCACTAGTACTTTGGAATGTGATGGGAACAAGGTAAAGATTAATTGATGGTTTTGGTTTCGAGGCCCGAAACGGCTCCCGATGAGTTTAGTGGAACATAAATTTCAAGTACTCCCTCCATCTAAGTTTACAAGGCTTGCACATGTATCTAGGTCGTCAATGTAACTTATATAAAATAAATTGTTTAACTAAAAAATATATCATTAAAAAAAGAATATTTGAAGTTTGTAATGATATATTTTTCGTAACGTATGCCTCTTATTAAGTTGGTCAAATTAATGACCTAGGTACACGTGCAAGACATGTAAACTGAGATAGAGGGTGTACTACACTGCTCAAATGCGGTCGCACAAGTCAGTGATGTAACTGGTCGTACATGTCAGACCAAGCCGATACGTGTCCCTTCGGTGCGATGCGGGTCCGACCGACAGTCTGTTGGTGCGACCGACCGTAAAGTATTACGCGATGGAGACTTCTGGTTGTGGCTTCGGTTGATTGTCACGACCAAGCATTCTAAAACTAGTGATAAATCACTTACCATCTTTTCCCAAACGACCAAGTCTTTTCACAGGAATACAATACATATAGATGGAGTGATTGTCAAGGTTGCAAACCGACATGGCGTTGCAAGTTCACTGTAGCAGCAACCGACTAGGTCAGTGCATCGCTGGCGGGGAAGGAGGGCAGCTCACCTCGCCTACGATGCATGCCCAGCAGCGCCGCCGCAACTGGTCCCGGGATTTGGCTTCTCCTACCGCCCATTTGAACAGTTGCACTGGCTGCTCATGCCATTGCATAGGCATGCACGTTCTTTCCTCCGCAGTCGACTCCATGAATATGATCTCTGCCATTAGCCCTAGCTCGAAATCAACGCGACGTTGCCAGATGCTGACATCCCTCAGCATCTCTCCCCTGAGATCGACATGCGCCTCCGCCTTGTGCTGCGCCAGGTGCAACTCCTTGGAACTTCTCTACAATTGATGCGACGCTTCCTCGATCCGATTTGCCCTTCCTGCCCACCACCTGAAACGCAGCCCTGGCATGTCCTCCGGCGGCACCGATCAGTGATTCCAGAGCAATGGATCCCCTCTAAAACACATGTGGGTTTCGCTCAAAGGCGGCAGTGCTGCGGGCCACAGCGAGAGGGCAGCCCGCGGGATCCTTTGATCTAAGGGATCCTCCATGGCGGGATCCGGTGGGCGAGGCGGGGAGGTGAGCCTAGGCGCCGGGAGAGCCCTACGAGGCTAAGATAAAGATAGTACTACTCCACTCCGTCCATATTTAAATACAAAGGCCACCAATAGTAGCCCTGGCAAAAATTGATCATGCTGCCTGCGTCCTGGTTTATTGGCCCCCTTTTTTGTGCCACTTTTTATGACATGCATAAATATTATTTTACTTATAAATATGGTAAAAAATTGGCACAAAATACGAAGGAGACCAATGGAAGTACTAGCAACCCATGATTTAACTACTCGCATGCGCGCAGTGAAGTAGTAATGTCTTTCTTCCGCCCTCACGTCCACTCAATTTGCATGTGCTGTATTAATTGACCATCAATGAAGTGAAGGACTTTACATGCGTCAAATTATCACATGGGGTGGATTTTCGTACAAAAATGCGTCCCCCCATGTACCCGCGTGTGCGTGCGAGGGAATGAGTGCATGCGTGGCGTGCGTGCACATCTTCGCTTCGTGCATGTACCGCCAGTGTGGCTCAGAGAGGACGAGTACATTCTTCTGGAACAAGCAGCACGTCACTGTGATCAATCCACACAAGGAGGTCGCAACAACAACTCCACATGTGCCACGTGGCTTCATGAACTATAAGAGAGACACTGTGTAGCGTGCCATTGGAATCCTAATTTACGTGTTTGCACATACTCGAAGTACTAGTAAGGTACACGTGCATTGCACGCATCAGATTTGGCAACCAAATTATGAAAAAATACCACACTATAGCATGTAAGCTCCGAGTCATATATGCCTGATGTAGACCTTCGTTTAATTCTTATAGTTCATCTCATTCAAAATAAATTAATTTTTATAAAAAGCTAGGGCCTCTTTGATTTGTAGGATTTCCAAAACGCGGGAATGGGAAAAACATGGGATTAGAGTGGAGTGTCATCTTGAATCCTATAGGATTTTACGAGTGTTTGATTGTGGATAGAAAAACGCAGGATTCTTTCAAAGAGGTTTGAGTGGATGGGATGTTTCCTATGAAATCTAGTGCAAATGAATCCTATGAAAAAATTCCTATGGTTTACAATCCTACGAATCAAACAACCAAGATAGGAAAAAATCCTAAGGATTAGAATCCTCCAAAATTCCTTTGAGAATCCTTTGAATCAAAGAAGCCCTTATTCTATTTTATGATTCGTGGAATTGTGCGTTGTAAAGCATAAAGTAAAACCAAATAATGGCAATTCAACTAGAAAAAAAGTTTGGGCAGTTATGATACAGAAGATTCTAGAACAAAGGAGAAGCACTTGTGTTTTGAGGTTTGTGCATTATGCTTAAGTTCAACCATGGAGTCTGCTAGATTGTACATGTGGCAAAATCCGGTGGGGGGCTAGTAGATGGTGCGAGGGGCCAAGTGGAGGGAGACTATGAAGGAGTGCACAAGTGCGAGATCGATATTTAAAGAGAGGGGGCGAGAACGTGCGTCGTTGCGCGCAGTGGCGGAGCCATGAAAAATAAATGAGCTAGGGGGCCAAGCATTGCTAATCCTTTACGAGGAGGGCCAATTCATCAACTTAAACCATTTTACCAGCAATTGTCTAATGATCACATTCATATTAGCCTCGATATATAGTGATGTTAGGGGGGCAGGGCCCTTGCTGCCCCTGTCTTCGCCACTGTGCGCGCGTCTGAGAGATGAAGCGGAAGGCATGGATGATGAGAGGGGGACGTTGGATATATAATTAATGTGTGTGTATTAGCTATGTAATCCTATATAGAGAGGTATAGATTGATCGATGTGGACGTGGGAAAGAGGGTGAGACCTCACTAGATATATAGATTGATCGGTTTGTGTGGGAAACTATGAAAGACCTAGCTATATATACACACACATAGAGGAACACCGATCGTTGCGCATGCACGTGAGAGATAAAGAACGCCCGATATGATGGAGAGGGGGAGGTGTGTGTGTGTGCATGCATGGGAGACCGACCGGAAGAAAAAGATTGCATGTGTGCGATGGATAATGCCGACTGGTACTGTGTGTGCATGCATGCACGGGAGAAAGTTAGTGGTACAATTATAAAAGAGAAGACGACTGTGTGGGTGTAAAAGATTAGGTGAGGTCATAATCAATGTAAAGTTGAATTCAAATATTTGAATAAGAGATCCTGATGTTTGAAATCCATGCATGCATGAATATAACTGAGATATGCGCGGTGTGGTTTGGAAACGAGCATGTTGTACTGTATACACATTGAACAAGGTCAGACTGATTTGAATTTGAGATATCGATGGCACACATCGTTTGGCCACATTGCATCCGTGCATGGACACACTATTCTAATTGGAGATGATGGGTGGCTTTCGCATCACATATCTATATCTATACCCCTATATATATATTTTATATTTTATATTTTTTATATAGTGTGCGGATAATTTAACTTCGAAAGATGGTCGTTGGATAAGGCCAATCTGATGGTGCAGAGATGGCAAATTTGAGCACTACTGGCCATTGGATATCATCTAGATTCCACCAGATTTTGCCACGTGTACAATCTAGAAGACTCCATGGTTGAACTTAAGCATAATGCACACACCTCAAAACACAAGCACTTCTTCTTTGTTCTAGAATCTTCCGTGTCAGAATTGCCCAAATGTTTTTCTACATGATTTGCCATTATTTGTTTTTACTTTATGCCTTACAACGCACAATTCCATGAATCTTAAAATAGATTAGATTTCTTATAAAAACTATATGATTTTGAATGAAATGAACTATAAGAATTAAACGAACATCTACATCATGCATATATGACTCAAAGCTTACATGCTATAATGTGGTATTTATTCATAATTTGGTTGCCAAATCTCATGCGTGTAATGCACGTGTACCTTACTAGTCTAAATGGTGTTTATGTGTGTGTTGTGCTTGTTAAACACATTGTACATAGTATATCATACATGGTTTAGATTCCGAACATCTAGTTAGAGCATACATGTACTATGATTTGAATTCAACATAAAATGGATACATATATTTGAATTTGAGATCGTATGTACATGTAGTTCGTATTTATATGGGAATTTACTTCTCCTATATTCATGTCTTGTGTTGTGAAGATAATATTTAGATGGTTGTATAACTAACCCGAGTACAATCCCATTCAAATAGGGAAAATGTACTCAAATTTAGTCCATATGCTAGACAGCATACATTGTTTTTTTATTGTTGAGGGAAGTGCAAATTGTTTTGGTACTGTACACGTTATGTTTGTTGTCCCTATTTTTTAGTTTTTTTGTTGTATTTGAATGCATTTCTAGTAATATAGTAAAACGAGACATGGCTCTCTCTGGTGATGAGGTGCAAATTGTCTTTTTTTTGGTACACGTTAAGCTTGTTCTCCCGAAATTTCAAGCCGCGCCTTGTTATGCTGAAATTTGAAGCTAGTGCCTCTGTCTATCGTGCTGCAAAACTCCCGCCTTGTCGGGACCCCGATTCCAAGTCACACCGATCTAGCCTGTAACACCTCATATCACTTTGCGGCCTCACGCACGGTACTCCCACGGGTGTCGCCTTACCATGGCCCGGGACCGTTTGCGCCTTTTGGCTCACGTATATGACAATGTCGCTAGCATCCATATGACAGAGAACCCGGGCCGACATGGCTAGTCGTGAACCCAAAGCGGCACTAACGTATGGGGACAGGCATACATGAATCAACATCGAACGTGTCGGTCAACAGCGTGCGAATCCGGGCTGTAGCACTGGGCTAACAGGACTCCGGGAACCCGGGCTGTAGCAGGCTAGGCAGGACTCCGGATGTCACCGCGTGACATTTCCCCAAGGGACAGACACAGGAACGATATGAAACACATGCCGGCCAGTCAAGTGTCCAGAGCAGTAGTGCTGGGCTAGCAGGACTCCGGTGAACCGGGCTGTAGCGGACTACTATGGCTCAAGGAGGCACTAGACTACATTTCCCCATAAGAGAGGCTGCTAAGGATAGACAACTAGGTTGTCGGATCCCAGACATACCAAGCATTTCAATCATACACACAATATGCTCGATATGTACAAATACAACATGGCATCACAACAAGACTCTATGACTCAGAGTATTTATTCATTAGGCTCCGAAGAGCGAGGTATTACAAACATGGGTCTCATGACCCAACATTCAGAGCATACAAGTCAAAGCACATGCGGAAGCTTAACATGTCTGAGTACAGACATCTACAAATGAAAAAGGCTGAGAAGCCTGACTATCTACTAGATCCTGCTGAGGGCACAAGATCGTAGCTGAGGTATCAAGCTAAACGTCGAAGTCCACATGGAACTACTAGCGAGACTGACGTCTCTCTGCAAAACATAAAATAAGCAAACGTGAGTACAAATGTACCCAGCAAGACTTACATCAGGACTATCTATATATGCATCGGTATCAACAAAGGGGGTGGTGGAGTTTAACTGCAGCAAGCCAGCTTTGACTCGGTAGCTATCCTGAACTATGACTGCAAGTAACTCTTTGAGGTGGCGCACACGAGTCCACATATTCACCATATCAATACACCACTATGGATCCGCTCCCGTCTCCCTACGAGAACGCCATCCATAGCACTCACGCTTATCTTGCGCATTTTAGAGTATCCACTTTCACTTGTCTATGAACTGTTATAGGCAACCCAGAAGTCCTTTACCGCGGACACGGCTATTCGAATAGATCATATTAACCCTGCAGGGGTGTACTTCGTCACACACGCTCTCGCCACTTACCACCATGTACACGTCGCGTACCTCGGCAACCTTCAAGCGGAAGCCTGGCGAGGGAGTCGGCCACGACCTGACTAACCACACAAGTCTCTCAGTCCAGGTTTATCGCCTATTCGGGTTCCATCCGCAAGGAGATCCGGCCGGGGTGTCGCTCACGGCCCCAAACGATGTGTGCAGGGTTCCCGAGCCCACCATCCGGGTGCCACTCGGTACACCAGGCCACGTGTGCCTAGTCTGTCCCAAGCCCACCTGTACCGGGTGCCACTTGGTAGACTACTAACACTACCTACAAACACCAGAAACTAGTTGCAACTCCTGGACAGAGATCGAGGCGGTTAATAAGCCGAGAGGGGTCGAGTTACCGGAGCCCAATGTGTGGTAGTAACTGTTCATGGATCACAAACACAGAACTCAGTTCCTGAGGACGGTTTCAATGAGACAACCCACCATGTACTCCTACATGGCCTCTCACCGCTACCTTTACCAAATCGTGTTCACACACTTAGCTCTCACACAGTAGGACATGTTCACAACTTTCCAATTCATTCCCGATGAATCAGACCTGACACAACTCTAAGCAATAGCAGGCACGACAACAAGCATGAATGAGTAGGCACATCAGGGCTCAAACAACTCCTACTCATGCTAGTGGGTTTCATCTATTTACTGTGGCAATGACAGGTCATGCAGAGGATAAAGGGGTTCAGCTACCGCAGCAAGTAACAGATGAATCGTTGTTGTCCTAATGCAGTAAAAGAGAGCAGGAGCGAGAGAGTGGGATTGTATCGGAATGAGCAAGGGGGTTTTGCTTGCCTGGCACTTCTGAAGATAGCATTGAGTCTTCATTAGTGTCAGCGATCACAACGTCGGAACATCGTCTACCGAGAGGGGACAGATACCGGCAACAGAGAAGAAATACAATCAATGCAATGCACAATATGATGCATGATCATGGCATGGCAATATGCTGTGGTTTGGGCTAATGCAACTAGCAGCAAGTTAAATGGAGTTGGCTTGAATCAAAGATTCAAATTCAAACTCCATATGTGATTTCTTAAATGCCATTTAATTGAATTGTCCTAAACAGTAGTCATAAGTTGTTCTAACATGCATGGAAATGGTACAGATGGATAGATTGGATTTTTCTGATCATTTTTCATATATAAATGTTTTCCATCTGAGTTATAGATTATTTTCTATGATTTTTAGAAGTTTATAGGATTTTCTGGAATTTCCTGAATTATATTAAATCCAGAAAAGGATTAATTGCGTCAGCACTGCGTCATGCCTGTGTCAGCAGTCAACTGGGTTGACCCAGGTCAAACCTGACGTGTGGGGGCCACACGTCAGCGACACAGGGCTAATCCCGGTCAAACCCAGCGCTGACTGAGGTTTGACCAGGCCTGGGGCCCACTGTCAGTGGTTGTGGGCAGTTTAAGGAGCAGGGTTAGCGCCTAATGACGGTGCCACGTCATCGGTCGCCGGAGCCTTGCCGGCGGCGACCAAAACGACGGCGGCTCGGCTCGGATTTGAGCTACGGGTGGTGGTTTGGTGAGCTAAGGGCACCGGGGAGTAGCTCTTGCTCGTCCGCATCCAAAGGACCGGACGGGAGGCAGCGGGGTGGCCGGGAGCAGCGCCGGCGGCGAGCAAGGCGGCGGCCGGAGTTCGGGTCTCGGCGGTTTCGGTGTTGCGAAGCACGGCAGGGGCAGCTGGAGGGGGTTTTGGGCTTCTGGCGTTGCGCTGAGCACGACTATGTGCTCGGTTGCAGCTCTATGTGACAGTGGCCACGGCGGCGTCATGGCCGGCGGAGCCGGGCTTCGGGCACTTGTGGAACGATGGCTAGAGGATGGGAACGGAGGGGGCGAGCAAAGAGGAGAGATGAGGAGCTCACAGGGAGGCGGCGCAGAAAGTCAGTGGCCTCGGGGACGGACGGAAACCGACGAATCGACGGAGACGATCTCCGGGCGCCGGCGGTGAAGACGAGGACGTTGGCGACGAAGCACAGTCCTCCGGCTCGTTTCCTTCGGCTTGGGGATGTGGTGCCCGATTGCGGAGCTGCTGGGCACGATCACGGAACAAGGGGTGGCCGGTGGTCATGGCTACGGCGAGCGGCGCTCTCAGGTGTGTTCGGTGACGAGAGGAAGGGAGAGCAGAGGAGGAGGAGGGGTCCAGAGAGAGTGAGAGGGTCCGGGGTGTGCGTGGCGTCGCGGGAGGCGCCCAGGGCAACGAGGGGGCAGCCAGGCAGGGTGGAGGTGGCGCGCGCGTGCGGCGAGCACACGCCCTCCTGCCTACTGGCAGGAGGTTGAAGACGGTGGCGGCTGCGGTGGGCTGGGCCGCACAGTGCTGGACCAGCACAGGAGCTGGGCCGGCTCTGGTGGGCTGCACAGGTAAGCACTTCTCTCTCTCTCTCATTTGTTTCTGTTTTCTATTTCTGTTATTTTGTTTTGATTTAGTTTATAGCCCAAATCATCTTAATAAATCCTGAAAATAATTGTGGGCATTTAAATGAATTATTACAGAGGCCCTTAACTATTTTCAGAATTGTTGGAGCATTAGAAAATATTGATAGTATTTAAATGCCCTAATTCAAATACAATATGGATTAATTCAAAGACCATAAATGGCTTGGAAAAATGTGCATGACCTCTGGTAAAGGTTTTAACCTTTTTCCATAATAATGAACATTTTTTTAAAGGCATTTTGGGTTCATTGAAAATATTTTTATTTTGAACCTAGTTGAATTCATTTGGTGCTAGGGTTTAACAATCCCCAATTCAACTTTAAATGAAATTTAGACATGATGCAGCAACCAAGCTAGTCCAAGTGCATAGCAAGGCTAGGGACGTGACAACTCACCCCCACTAAAACAAGAATCTCGTCCCGAGATTCAAGCGTAGGGTAAGGTGAAAGGGGATCGCAAACTAACATAATCTTCATGATCCAATTGTTCTTCTCGAAGATGTTAATTCATTGCATCATCTTGATCTTGACATCTTTTCTTTCGGGAGCTTCACCCAACTATGATGACGGAAGAAAGGGAAACTCTACAGGATTGATCTTCTCGAAGATCGAGCTATACAAGATCAACTCGCGGAATGAGATGTTGAAACATCTCGAGTTGAGACACAAAACACATCGAGAGGGATGGAAGAACAAACGATGAGGTTGATTTGGTGGGCAACAATCCCACGCTTAGATAATATGGTGCATGGTTTCCAAAGCAGCGAGGAGTTAATTGCCATGACTCCATAACGGGGCACCTTAGGAAAGGTGACTCGTAGAATTCTTCCCTTAAGTGGAAAAAAGATTTACTTTTGATTCAGAGATCATTGAAACTCTTCATACCAGCATAAGGCAATCACAAACGATCGTGTGAACGAATTCTAAAGAATGGCATAATCGGACTAGAATGGATGATGTGGACTACCTTGTTGATGACAACACCATGGATGATTTTGCTTATCATCGGGGATGGATGGGACCCATAGTAGGACCACTTTTGAAGATGATCCTAAGCAGTAATTACTGAGGTGCAAGCTGGGAACAAAATGCAAATGATGGGAATGATTCTAGTAACTGGGGAGAAACCCAACAGTAGAGAGTGATTCCACTATTTGGAAGGTTAAACATAACCGTTGAAATGTGGGCCAATACCAGTTAGTGCCGATGATGACACCTAATGCTTGCGCGTGCTCTCAAGAACTTGAGCATTTCCATATTCATCAAGGTTTTACCAACATCCGTGCCGAGGATCCTGGCAACACATCATACTACGATGATGAACGGTGATGGAGGATGCAGGTGCAGAAGAGGACAACACTTTCTCAGATTTTTCCTTAGCAATGCCAAAGAAACAAATCTGGATGATCGACCGAGAGACATTTAGCACTCCGCTTCTAATGCTCTCCTTGATGCACTAGCATATCCCGTTCATAGATATGGTTTGATATCTAGAACATCAAGTAAAGGTCTGACTTCGGGAGCACAAGGGATCCATAAGGAACACTTCTAGAATAAGTCACACGAAATCCTCATGGAGAAGATGGTCAATAGCTCAATCAAGATACTACAATGATAGATCTTCCGGCTAGGTGTGTCGGCCAGAACATCAACCTTGTCGGAACCTACATCATAGATCCTGGAAAAGTTCCAACCATCATATCTGCCTGAGATTCAGAGCCTGACTGCCTGTAGGATTACCAAGCCAAACTGGTCGAAGTTGAGTCTAGAAATGCTTTAGTTATGTAAGGGAATTGATTGTGGAAGGGAACGTAAGGCTCTTTTTACTCCTTTACCTTATGCCCTCTAATCTGAGTCACCCTCTTCTCATTCTACGGGGATTAAGAACTAGGCTTCTCATCTTTCTATCAGGATCACGTGTTACTAATCCGTAGACTCGTAGGATTGTTGGTCTCAAGCCTCAGTTCAGTTCCTACTACTTCCATGTGTTCTTAGTTGATCTCAGAACATTGATATTGTAATGTTAAGTGGTTATGCCACCATTTTTTGTAGGATGTCTCAAATCCTTTGAGCATTTACAGCCGTTATGCTGTCCGAGTCATCCCAGGTTTCTAAATAATCTGATGCATTTGCAAATCCCTTCTTTCCGTTCTTGATGTTCCTTTGGGCCAGATTAACCACACTAATCGTTGAGTTGAGGTACTCTGTTGCCTTGACATATATGTTGGAGTTATTATTATGACCCTAGGTGTCTTAGAGGACCACTTAGTAATCTAGCAATGCTCGCATCCCCAGTGTGATGATTCTGGCCATTATTCTCGAAAGCATCCCGTGATGCCATTTAGTTGGTAGGCATTCTATTTCTGGGTTCTTGAAACCAAGATTCACTCTACTTAACTCGTGTAGCTAGTGTTTGCTAGTTCCCTTAAGATATTAGTAACCTTTGCATTAGTCCTCGAGGTCCGTGGTATTTCATTCTTCCAATACCATGAACCATCATGGCAGAAGTTCTTTTAACCAAAAGATCACAACCAGGGCGCTCTTGAGGAGTACTCCATCCATATTGTGACTCTGCCAGTCCTTCCTCTTCTGCATGGGTTATCCGGAAGAAACTTGTTGGACTTGGTTCGACATACTAATCTATGCATCCACAACTCAGAAAACCATATGTTCCTTTGAGTTGTCCCTCTTTAGTTATTTTCTGGCCCTCGTCTATCAATTGACAGTCAGGAGTAATGGTGCATTTGCGTTATCGATGCCTATTATTCTTGTGGTCCGTCAAGCCGTTCTAATCCGGAATGACTAGGAGAAACAAACTCCAGTACCTCGTCCATCTCTGGTATTGGGGGTCAAAGTAGTTGTATTCCGCAGATCAAATGCCTAACCAGCTTTTGTTCTGTTCTACCTACGAGTATTACCCTCTTTATTTCAGGAATCTCATGAGGATTGCACCAACCCTCATGAATTCTTGTTGCAGTGATACTTCTGGCCATCGTTATTCATTCCTCGGTCTCCGTGTTATTGTAACCGGAATACTGACAAGTGAATCGTGGTGTGTGAAATCTATACTCCTAGCAATTCCGTTGCTTGGTAGTTAAAGGACAATAATTTCATCCTTAGCGTGTTGGTTATCGAATCACCATTCTGAGGTTGATCGTGCTACCTAGTCCTTATTTTGGTGCACTCTTCAATCAATGAGTTAGGATTTTGTCAAACCCTTGCTCAGTTGATCATATCGTCTTGCCCTGAAAAGCAAGATTGTTCTCGATCTTAATAACAAGTCGGTGGATCGTGATTTTCCAAATATCTTCTTGGAAGTACCACCAGGTTGTCCCTGACCGATATGTTGAGTTTGTGAACAAGTTGGTTTTCCAATAAACCACCCCTTCTCCAAGAATCTGTGTTGGATACCCCTGAGCTAGTTGGTCAAGCTAAACAACAACTTGGAGAGTTGGAAGATAAAAGGTTGTCTAACTTAGTTCATTTCCAAAGGGATATCTTGTGTCTGTGTGTGTGTTGAAGAAAGATGATATCTTCATTGATTGATCCTCGTGATCAATTGTTGGATCTATTGTCTTACCCAAATCTTTGATTTGCGTATGGGCTATCATCAAATCAAGTCAGAACCAACGATATGCATAATGTTGTCTTACTCGTGGTTGATCCCTCGAGCATACACCATTACATCCTTTGGTATGACCAGTGCTATCACCATGTTCACATAGTTATGGAATTACATTTATATGGAAACCTGGATGAATTGTTGTTAAGCCCATTGACAACATTCTCATCTTGTCCATGATTCATGTTGAACATCTAAGTTAGTGTTGGAAACTTTTGAAAGCATTTTCTTTGTGCTAGTTCATGAAGCCTATGTTTGGATGAAAGGAGTGACTTCCTCTAATTCATGTGCATTTGATGCAAGTTGCCGCCGTGAATTTGAGAAAGCATGTTTCTACCTCCTCTGGAATCGTCCCAAGTCAGTTATGCACGTGCGAAGTATTCCGTGGTCTGTTAGACTGATCATCTTCATTCCATATGAATTCTCTAGCACACCAAGCCACTGATTGATTTGTTCAAGGAGAAGGAGTTCCTTCATAAGAGCTAATCCGGACTTATGAAAGAACTTCGATATCCTCGTTGATGGTTCCCAACCAGAACTCGGTAGTGTTTTATTATAAGACTACCATATGATCATGCTTGTCTGGGACAACGTGCTCACATGTTTGTAGCAGAACCAGCTCATGTTTTGGAGCTTACTACCGTAATCCATCTCCCGAGAATCTTGCAACGTCTTCTCGTCGATTTGTGTTGCAAACCTTAATTTTCTTTCTAGACTTGACGAGTCTGGAATATTCTGACACCAACCAGATCTAAATCTCAGGCAGACATGATGGTTGGAACATTCCCAAGAACTACAATATTGGTCTCTCGTTAATCGGTAAAGTGGATGTCGTGGCCAACACACCCAGCCGGAAGACCTATTATTGTAGTATCTTGATTAAGGAAGTTGGCCACCTCCCCATAAGGATTTCGTAGGATTTACTTCCGTAGTTATTCCTTATGGATTCTTGTGCTCCTGAAGTCCGACCTTTTACTTGATGTTCTAGATACCAAACCATATCAATAAATGGGTTACGCTAGCACATCAAGGAGAACATTAGAAGTGGAGTGCTAAATGTCTCTCGGTCGATCATCCAGATTGCTTCTTTGGCATTGCTAAGGAAAAATCTGAGAAAGTGTTGTCCTCCTTTGCACCTGCATCCTCCATCACTAATCATCATGGTAGTATGATGTGTTGCCAGGATCCTCGACACGGATGTTGGTAAAACCTTGATGAATATGGAAATGCTCAAGTTCTTGAGAGCACGCACAAGCACTAGGTGTTATCATCGGCACTAACTGGAATTGCTCCCAGTTTCCTTCGGTTATGCTAAACCTTTCAAACAGTGGATTCACTCTCTACTGTTGAGCTTCTCCCCTGTTACTAAAATCATTCCAGCATTTGCATTATGTTCCCAGTTTGCACCGTCATTGTGCCATCCTACCTTGGATTACCCTTCCCAGTAATTACTGATAAGGACCATCTTCAAAAGTGGTCCCACCAGGGGTTCCGACCATTTCCGGTGATAAGCAAATCACCCCTTGTGTTGTCTTCAACAAGGTAGTCCACATCGTCCATCCTAGCCCGAGTGTGTCGTTCTCCCGAACTCCCTCGAACGATCGTTTGTGATTGCCTTAGGCTGGCATAAAGAGTTTCAATGATATTTATATCAAAAGTAATTCCTTTTGCCACTTAAGGGAATATTTCTACAAGTCACCTTCCCTAAGGTGCCTCTATGGAATCATGGCAATTATCTCCTCGCTACTTTGAAACCATGCACCATCTTATTCAGCGTGGAATTGTGCTTATCAACTTGAATCTTCGTTCATTGTTTCACTTCATCCCTCTCTCGATGTATGTGTTGAGTCTCAGCTCAAGAGATACTCAACATCTCATTCCGTGAGTTGATCGTGAGTTGCTCGATCTTTAAGGAGATCGATTTCTATAGAGTTTTCCCTTGTCGTCATCATGTCGGATGAAGATCTCGAAAGCAAAGACGTCAACGTTAATTGAAGCAACGGATCAACAACTTCGCGAAGAGCAATTGGATCATGAAGATCGTGTTAGCTTTGTGTACCCTCTGTCTTCTTACCTCACGTCTTGAATCTCGGGACGAGATTCTTGTTTAGTGGGGGTGAGCTGTCACAGCCCCAGATCAGCCCTTGTTTGACTTTGCTTGTTCCTCATGTCATCATGTTTTTTTTCAAAGAAACTTGAAATGGGGATGTTGAAACCCTAGCACCAAATGCATTCAACTAGGTTCAAATAAACAATATTTTCAATGAACCCAAATGCCCTTTAGAAATGTTCATGATTTTTGATAAAGGTAAAAAACCTCTGCCAAAAATGATGCACCTATTTCTAGGCCATTCTGGATTTTTGAATTAAGTCTTATTGTATTTGACTTTTGGGCATTTAAATACTATAAATAATTTAAATGTTCAAATAATGTTGGAACTATTTTTGGGCCACTGAAATAATTCAGCAACTGTCCATGAATATTTTCAGGATTTTAGGAAATGCCTTGGTATTTTTCCTAAGCTCAAAACAAAGGCAAATAATTAGAAAACAAAAACAAATTAGAAAACAGAAGAGAGGGAGAGCTTACCTGGCCTCACCTGTGTAGCCACCAGAGGGGCCAGCCCACCACTGTAGCGGCCCAGCCCACCTCCTCCTCCCCTGTCGTCTTCCTCCCCCTGCCAGGAGGACGGCGCGTGCCCGACGCGCGCACGCACGCGCCCCGGCCACCTCCTGCTTCCTGCCGCTTCCCCCTCGTCGCCCTGGGCCTCCCTCGCGACGCCACGCAGCCCCGACCGCTCTCTCCTCTCTCTCACTTTCCCCTCTGGCCCTCTCTCCCGCAAAAACAGAGCGCCACCGAGCGAGCTCGCCGACGCCGATCACCGTACCCGCGGCCACCGCCACCACCTCGCCTCTCCGAGCTGTCCAAGAGCTCCGCCTCATCTGCTTCTTCCTCCTCGACGATCCTCCCGGCCTCGGACGCGCTGCTTCATCGCCACCGTCGCCGTTTCCGTCACCGGCCACCGAGGCTCCTCGTCGGTCGATTCGCCGCCGTCTCCGCCTCCCCGAGCCCGCTGAGTCCTTCCTTGAGATCACTGTGAGCCCCTGAACCGTTTCCCCCTACTCCCGTGCTCGATTTCGAGCTCTAGCTAGACTAGCCACCGTGCCCGAAGCTCGCCGCCGCATGAGCTCGTCGCCGCCGTGGCTCCGGCGACCAAATGGCCCCGCGCGTGCGTCCGTTGCACTCGCGACGTTCCGTAGAGCAACTCTAGCGCGATAGCCCGTTTGTTTGCAAGCCGCAGCGCTAACCCCGCACCCACCCGAACTCCGGCGGCCGCGAAAGAGCTCGCCGCCGTCGACTCCGGTCACCACAGGCCCAGCCACTACCACCATTCGACGCGCGCGTGCAAGAGCTCTCCAATGAGCCCAAGAACGGCCTCGTCCGTGCCCTGTGGGCGCTTTCCGAGCCGCGCCGCCGTCTCGGGCCTCGCCGGCGTCGAGTCGCCGGCGGGTTTGACCGGTTTGACCCCAGTTTGACTCTCCCTGAGTCACTGACGTGTGGGCCCATGCTCCTAACTAAACTAGATTAGTATTAGTTTAGCGCTAATTAATCTGGATTAGTTAGGTTAGTCACTGACAGGCAGGTCCCACGGGTCAGGTTTGACCCTGGCCAGCCCGTTGACTCGCTGACGCAGTGATGACGTCAGGCTGACGCAGTAAAGCATTATCTGGATTTAAGTTTATTCAGAAAATTCCAGAAAATAGTATAAACTTCTAAAAATCATATAAAATCAACCGTAGCTCAGAATGAAATAATTTATATATGAAAAATTATCAGAAAAATGCAATCTATCCATCTGTATCATTTTCATGCATGTCAAACTAAGTTATACCTGCTGTATAGGTGAAAACATGATAATGACATTATAGATGCTAAATATGGAGTTTGCATATGAACCCTTAGCTCATATGGACCTCATTTAAACTGTTGCTAGATGCATTAGTGTAAATCATAACATCCTTGACATGTCATAATCATGCATCATAATTGTTGCATTGCATTGATTGTGTTCTTCCTTGTTTGCCGGTGATTGTCCCCTCTCGATAAGCCGTGATTCCGACGATGAGTTCGATGACACCGATGAAGAACTATAATATCTTCAGAAGTGCCAGGCAAGCAAAACCCCTTGTTCATTCCGATACAATCCCATTCTCTCGCTCCTGCTCTCTTTTACTGCATTAGGACAACAACGATTCAACTGTTACATGCTGCGGTAGTTGAACCCCTTATCCTCTGCATGACCTGTCATTGCCACAGTAAATAGATGAAACCCACTAGCATGAGTAGGAGTTGTTTGAGCCCGGATGTGCCTACTCATTCATGCTTGTTTGTCATGCCTGCTACTGCTTAGAGTTGAGTCGGGTCTGATTCATCGGGGATGAGTTGGAATGGTGATGAACATGTCCTACTGTGTGCGAGCTAAGTGTGTGAACACGATTTGGTAAAGGTAGCGGTGAGAGGCCATGTAGGAGTACATGGTGGGTTGTCTCATTGAAGCCGTCCTCAGGAACTGAGTTCTGTGTTTGTGATCCATGATACAGTTACTACCACGCATTGGGCCCGAAAACAATGGACCCTCTCGGCTTCTTAATCACCCTTGTCCTCTGTCCAGGAGTTGCAAGTAGTTTCTGGTGTTTGTAGTATGCTGGAGGCCGTGGGCAGCGCTAACCGGAGGGGTGGGCTGTGATGCGTTAGGCACGTGGCCGGGCATGCCGGGCGCCCGTTTGGTGTCTCGGAACCCCGCACACATCGTTCGGGGCCGTATGTGGAAACCTCGGCCGGACTCCCTGCGGATGGAACCTGAATAGGCGATAAACCTGGACTAGAGACTTGAGTGTTTAGGTAGGCTGTGGCCGACACCCTCGCTGGGCTTCCGCTTGAAGGTTGCCGAGTACATGTCGTGTAAACGGCGGTAAGTGGTGAGAGCGTGTGTGTCGAAGTACACCCCTGCAGGGTTAACATCATCTATTCGAATAGCCGTGTCCGCGGAAATGGACTTCTGGGTTGCCTATAACAGTTCATAGACAAGTGAAAGTGGATACTCTAAAATGCGCAAGATAAGCGTGAGTGCTATGGATGGCGTTCTCGTAGGGAGACGGGAGCGGATCCATAGTGGTGTATTGGTATGGTGAATTTGTGGACTCGTGTGCGCCACCTCAAAAGAGTTACTTGCAGTCGTAGTTCAGGATAGCCACCGAGTCAAAGCTGGCTTGCTGCAGTCAAACTCCACCACCCCCCTTTTGTTGATACCGATGCATATGTAGCTAGTTCTGATGTAAGTCTTGCTGGGTACATTTGTACTCACGTTTGCCTATTTTATGTTTTTGCAGAGAGACTTCAGTCTCGCTAGTAGTACCGCTTGGACTTCGACGTTTAGCTTGTTACCTCAGCTACGATCATGTGCCCTCGGCAGGATCTAGTAAATAGTCAGGCTTCTCAGCCTTTTTCATTTGTAGATGTCTGTACTCAGACATGTTAAGCTTCCGCATGTGCTTGACTTGTATGCTCTGAATGTTGGGTCATGAGACCCATGTTTGTAATATCTGGCTCTTCGGAGCCTAATGAATAAATACTCTGAGTTGTAGAGTCTTGTTGTGATGCCATGTTGTATTTGCACATATCGAGCATATTGTGTGTATGATTGAAATGCTTGGTATGTGTGGGATTCGACAATCTAGTTGTCTATCCTTAGCAGCCTCTCTTATGGGGAAATGTAGTCTAGTGCCTCCTTGAGCCATAGTAGTCCGCTACAGCCCGGTTCACCGGAGTCCTGCTAGCCCAGCACTACTGCTCTGGACACTTGACTGGCCGGCATGTGTTTCATATCGTTCCTGTGTCTGTCCCCTCGGGAAATGTCACGCGGTGACATCCGGAGTCCTGCCTAGCCTGCTACAGCCCGGGTTCCCGGAGTCCTGTTAGCCCAGTGCTACAGCCCGGATTCTCACGCTGCTGACCGACACGTTCGATGTTGATTCACGTATGCCTGTCCCCATACGTTAGTGCCGCTTTGGGTTCACGACTAGCCATGTCGGCCCGGGTTCTCTGTCATATGGATGCTAGCGACATTGTCATATACGCGAGCCAAAAGGCGCAAACGGTCCCGGGCCATGGTAAGGCGACACCCGTGGGAGTACCGTGCGTGAGGCCGCAAAGTGATATGAGGTGTTACAGGCTAGATCGGTGTGACTTGGAATCGGGGTCCCGACA